>NC_022025.1:580231-586587 GCF_000317375.1 Microtus ochrogaster
GACTTCTCTGTGTGGTCATGCCACATGATGGAGTGCCAACTGCCGCAGAGCGGGCTGGCATGACTTCTCTGTGTGGTCATGCCACATGATGGAGTACCAACTGCCGCAGAGCGGGCTGGTATGACTTCTCTGTGTGGTCATGCCACATGATGGAGTGCCAAATGCTTTATCTTCAGCACAGTGGCTGTGCCTTGATCTACTGCTGTTTCAGCCAACAGCTGTGACTCCACAGTTACCTGCCTGCTTCTCTTGCAGCCCTCTGTCCACTCAGGCTGCAGCCTGGCAGGAGTTCTGTATGCCCAGGCACTGGCCCTCTTGCTGAGCTTTACCCAAATCTCCAAAAGACCTGTGTTTCCACTCTGCCAAACCTGAAAAGGCCTCATCACTCCAAATCCCTCCCTCTACCACTTCCTGTGGCTCTCTATCTCTCCTGGGTCCCCTGTGGTGTTTTTATGAATACTTTGTTTCAAATAGTTGCTAATACAGCCTCCTGACTCAAGGTTAATTTTATTTAATTAATGCAAATGCAAACTGGGGGGCTTACAGTGTGGTTGAATACCCCCCCCCAAAAAAAAACAATGCTACAAGCATTGGATATTTAGAACATGCCCAAGAATTTCCTAATGAGTACAGGTCTTTAAAACGTTTAAAGGTTTGGTAAAAACAAGGGTATAAAAATGGTGGAACAACTGGAGCTACATGGGTCATGGGTTGTATGGGTTGGGCTATGCAGAAGGCACTTGACCAAGATAGTAAAACAAGTAGAATTGTAGTCTGCAGTGTGCTTAGGCCATGGTGGTACATCACACGGAGAAAAATACTCAAGTAAGACTTAGCCAAGTCTCCCTCCCTCCCTTGGAACTTCTTGTTTGGTTCTAGGTTTTCATCTTTACCTCTGAAATTATGACAAAGCACCATTAAAGGAGCATCTTCAAATATATTTAAGCAGGATAGACATGTAAGTCAATTTGCTTGGTCAAAAGTAGCATGCTTTACCAGACAGTGTCCACGGAGGAAATATCCATGCTTGCATTTAAAAACAATCTTATTTAGTATTGTTTAAGGAATTAGTTTATTTCAAGTCTTATTTTTTTTTATGGTTTTCAGTTCAAGCAAGTGTGTGTGTATATACCTTGATCTAAACAGAAGAATTACATTGGTGGTTCTGTTTGCTAAGTTGTGACACAAATTTTTCTAAAAAACAACCTTTTTTTTTTAAAAAAATTTTTACATACCAATCCCGGTTGCCTCTCCTGCCAGAGCAGAGGTGTTGCTTTGGGGAAGCCTTCCCTAGAGCCAGGGCTGTAAGCTGCTACCTTACTGTGGCCTGTGCTATTCCCTGGCTCCTGACTGCCAGGATCCCTTTCCATCTGAGCTGTGATTCTTACATACCTGAGACCATGCTGGTGTCCAAGGACAATGCTTCCATATCGATGCTTCCAATGCCACTGGGATGAGAAGAGATGTTGGAGTGAAGAGGTTTTTGTTTGGTTTGGTTTGGTTTGAATTTTTTAAGTTTTTCTTTTGGGGGGGAGTTTGAGGTGAGTGAAATTGGGGGGCATGATGTGAAATTCCCAAGAATCAATATAGAAATTATGTTAAAACAAACAACCCCCCCGAGAAAGTTAAGGGGGAGAAAGCCTATAAGTTCTTATTTCCCCCAAGTCCAAATATACTCTAAACTGTTGTAGAACATTATTTTAAGCTATGTTACATTTGTTTATGCTGCGGAACATTTGTTTAATGATACAAAGATGTGTTGCATTCTTTTATGTTGCATTTAACTCTTTGAAGTTGTGTTACTTTGCTTGTGTAAAATACCTGATTGGTTTAATAAAGAGCTGAACAACCAATAGCAAGGCAGGAGAAAGGCTAGGCAGGGCTGGCAGGCAGGGAGAATAAATTGGAAAAGAAATCTGGGAGAGGAGGATAAAGGAGCAAGAAAAGAGGGGGCCAGACACACAGTCACACACTCAGACAAGGAATAAGAAGGAAAGAAAAGATATACAGAATAGAGAGAAGTAAAAGCCCAGAGGCAAAAGGTAGACATCTTGTTACTTAATGTAAATTAAGAAAAGCTGGCAAGAAACAAGGCAAGCTGTGGCCCGGTATGTATAAGAAAGAATAAGACTCTGTGCAATTCCCAGAGAACAGAGAGGCAGAAGAGTAAAAGAGCTAAATCTGAAAAACAGCCAATAACTCTAAACTTTGTTCATTTTCCTTCTACACAAAGGGAAGACCAAGGATACTGGGAAGGCTGTCTGTTAGAACTGACTTCATGAGCCGGGCGATGGTGGCACAAGCCTTTAATCCCAGCACTCGGGAGCAGAGGCAGGCGGATCTCTGTGAGTTCGAGACCAGCCTGGTCTACAGAGCTAGTTCCAGGACCGGCTCCAAAGCCACAAAGAAACCCTGTCTCAAAAAAACAAAAAAAAAAAAAAAAAAGAAGAACTGACTTCATGCAACTCCTGAATAGAGCTGTATGACAGTTTTTTTTCTATTTTTCTTTTGTATCCACAAAATTAGCCCATCCATGGGCTATGTTTTAGGTTTCCTCCCTTGTCAGCTGGTTTTAGGGACCGCCCCTAGGGTTGTGGATATGACCACATCTGCACAACAGAAAGGGGTGATGGAAAACACTGAGGTACTTGCTCATGTAACTTATTGGGCCATCTGATCTCATTTTTGCCCAATCCTGGACAGCTTATAGTGGGCTATTGCTTTATCTGCCTAGTTTTATGACTTAAGAGATCTTATAAAACCTCAACTTGTTATTGGCAAGTGTGACCAGATGAATGTTGGGTGTCTCATTAGCCACATGTTTTATTTCGGATACCTGATAATATCACTGTAACAGGCCCCTAGACTTTAGCACAGCTAACTCCATGGAGGAAGTGTCATTCAGTCTATAAAACTCAGCATGCCAATAGCTACACCAGCTGAAAAGACCTAATCCATCTAAGTCATAGTCCTGGGAAATTCTTTAAGTGCACTAACCTTGCTTTTTTGCTTCTGTGGTTCTACTTTTGGCTAACAGTTCTTGTCAACTGAAGTATGTCAACTCAAGATATCATTGTGTGCTTAAAAGCTCACCCTAAGAGAGACTTCATATAAATGGAGGCTTTTTGTCCTGTCCAGTCCCTCAGCCATTTCTAAAATAACCATTCAGAGACTTAATATTACTTATAAATACTTGTCCAATGACTCAGTGCTATAGGAATTCCTACAGCCAGTAGCCTTTAAGTTACCCACACACTTGGGCATGGCCTTTAATACTATATATGCCAATGTAAAGTACACATCCGGCTTCTCTTCCAGCTGCGGGATTCGGTTGCTGTTCTCCATTCGAGCAGAGGACTGTGATCTAATCTATTTAGTCCCCCTAAATAAATAACCCTCTATTATACTCAATTCTGAGCTAGTGTGGGATTTCTTTTAAGCATCCTTCTTCAACTCAGGCTTGTTATTAACTAGCTCTTACATTTAAGTTAACCCATTTCTTATTAATCTATGTATCACCCCATGGCCCATGGCTAATAAAGACTTTCTATTGTATCTGAGCAGCTTTCTATGGCAGATACTCTACATTTCTGGAGGTCCCACTGAGATCCCCAGAGACTAGTCCTTGAGATGCTGGGGGTCTCAGAGTTCAGGAAGAGTGTGGTGGTCAAGGGACTCCTAGGGGTTGTGCAACCTGAGATATTCTAGGCCCCCAGGACTTCAATCCCCATCTAATGCTCCAGAGGATTCTGACACTGCCACTCCAAAAGGAAACAAATTAGAAGGTTGCCTGGTCTCTGGGGTAAGTCTGGTTAATGCCTTCCTTCAGATTCCAACTCCAAAGACTAAGAGACAAGTTCGAGAGTTTCTAGGTTTAGCTAGGTATTGCTGCCTCTGAACAGCAGAGTTTTGGGAAATACCCAAGCCTCTATACACCAACACAAGGTGGAGGTAGTAGCAGAGGTTTGGGTTGGGGGAGGGAGTGACGCTGAGTCCCCTAATTTGGAATCAAACTAAACAAAAGGCATTTGAGGCTTTAAAATCAACTTTGACATCTGCTCCAGCGCTAGCACTTCTGGGTGTCTGTTTGTCCATGACAAAAGGGATTTGAACCCAAACTTTGGGGCTATGAAAGCACCCTGTGACATACCTGTCCAAAGGACTGGATCCTGTAGTCACAGGATGGCCTTCTTGCATAAGAGCTGTGGCAGTTATTGGCAGTCTAATGAAAAAAGCACTCAAATTAACTCTCAGTCAAGACTTACTGATAGCACCCCATGCTGGTGAGGCCCTCTTCTCAGGGACACCAGAAGCTGGCTGTCTAATGACTGTGTGGCCCAGCCCCAGGCCTTACTCCTGGACCACACTTGAGTCCGGTTTGAGAAGCCTACCACCATCAACGGTGGTCTCCTCTAGCCTGATGATGACCTGCAGGTGCTCATCCATGACTGTCATGGGATGAAAGATGAAATCAGGCATGTGGGAGTTGCAGTAGTCACTTTAACTGAAATGATTTCAGCCCAAGCCAACAGAACCAACCAATCTAACCCAGGCTTCCTTAGCCTCCTTATTTCCCAGGAAAAGGTGAGTGTGATATCTGCCCTTCAATAGCCTCACGATACAGGACAATCAGACATGATGGGGAGTCAAGTCAAAGCAGGAACTCAGTTTATTACAGTGAGCGTCACGTTAAGTGACATGGTGTGATGTGAGGGTACCTCCAGCCAATGAGAGACAACCAAGCCCTCCCTCTGGCTGGAAGGGCATCTACCTAGTTTTCTCTGTCTCATCCTCACTCAAACTTGAGCCAGGCTTTTCTCTGTCCTACAGGCCTTGAAGTACAGGTCCTGAGATAATTTTGGTTCAACAGCTCTCCATAGGGTAAACAAAATTCCACCGACATATACATGGACAGTTGCGATGCTTATATTACCATATATGTTATGGTATGACCTATAAAATGAGAGGGCTTCTCACCACTGGAGATACAGCATTAAAAACAAAGAGAAAAATCTTGGTCCTCCTAGAGGCTGTCTGGCTTCCTCTTTAAATTGCTATTCTCCATTTCTCCACTTGAGGACATCAAAAAGATGATTCCTTTGAGGCAAGAGGTAACTGGGACACTGATCTCGATGTCCAACAGATGGCCCTAATGCCGGTGGGGCCTATTGATAGTCTAATGACATACACATGCCACTGACATACCTCCAGTCAATGCCTGAGACTCCATGGAACAACCAAGAAGTTACTAAATTAAACAAAATAGACTGCTCAAACCCACAGGGAAAGAGGGTTCTTCCAGAGACAACTGGACGGACTCTGGTAACTGACCTTCACCAGGATACTCAACTGGGGCCCACAAAACATTCTGAGTTGCTCAGACCAATATATATTATACCTAGCCTGGACAGTCTGGTGAAAGATATCTCAGCCAGATGTCAGGTTTGTGCTCAAGTAAATTCAAAACAGAGAACCCTTACCCAGGAATGGGTCTAAATGAGAGGTCAGCACTCTGGCAAACTCTGAGAAAACTGACTTCACTGAGATCCTGCCTGCCAGGGGAGGATACTAGTACTTGTTAGTTTTATAGATACCTTTTCTGGGTAGGTAGAATGTTCCCCACCTAGACTGAAAATGCTTAAATGGCATCTTAAAAGCTCCTTCAGGAACTGGTCCCCTGATCTGGCCTCCCACTAGCAATGGGGTCCAACAATGGCCCTACTTTCATAGCCATTACTCTCAGTAGTGAGAGCTTTAGAAACAGACCGGAAACTTCAGTGTGCATATAGATCTCAGAATTATGGGCAGGTAAAACAAAACAAACAAACAGAAAAACTAACAAAATTCTCATTAGAGTTGAGTAAAGAGCAGACTCTTCCTTTGCTTTACTCCAGGCCCTCTGCATCCCATATGGGGGGAGGAATTCAACTCCTATGAGATTATGTTTCTGATTGCTTCCAAGGCTCAGAGACCAGCAGTTGGCAGACTCTCTAACCATATTTTCTAAAGATATTCCAGGCCCTCCAGCCCTCCATAAAGGCTGTTCACTGGACCATCCGAGAAACCCAGTCCATTTCTAAGTACCAGTTTCCCTTTATTTGATTTTGATGATACTGTCTAGGTCAAATTGGTAGCCAAAGGGGCACTGGAATCAGCTTGGGAAGGCCCCTAAAGATGATTCTTTCCAGTGAAAGCCTGGGGGATCAGGAAAAGGTGATTCTTTTCACTGTCTGTGAAAGTAGGTGGCATCACATCATGGATGTACCACAACCAGGTCAGAAGCCGTGAATGATGATGAGGAGGAGGACAAACACAGCTCCTCCCCCTCTCCCTCTCCCTCTCCCTCTCCCTCTCCC
>NC_022025.1:586687-589192 GCF_000317375.1 Microtus ochrogaster
TCTCCTTCTCCTTCTCCTTCTTCTTCTTCTTCTTCTTCTTCTTCTTCTTCTTCTTCTTCCCGTCTTCCCCATTTTATAGGCATATCTAGGGCAGAATATCTTGCTGATGTCCAGATGAAGTTATCTGCAAGGCAGAATGGCAAGCATCAGAATAAGTCAAAGTGTTAAGGCCAAAGGATATTAGACAGGTTTAAGTCCCCTGTAAGTCCTCTAAGGTTAATTTGGGCTGCCCCCAGTCACAGTGAATTTTGTCAGCCAATGGCTTGACAGTCTGGTTAGTTCCTAATGCTGTGTAGTACAGAGGCAAGCTGCTTAAGCAAAACCAGCCATCCTGGCCAATTTTAAAACTATATCCCCAGGGTCCCTTCCTGTGCATAACATCTGATTCCACAGGTTTTCCCTGTTTTCCAAAGACTGGAATCTTTTTTATAGAATTTCCAGATTTTTTAATTTTATGGTCATTGAATTACATATTTGTATTGTGCATTTCCTGGGAGGATGCTTTCTCTCTTTCTATTCATCTGTGAGTTTTCAGAAAGCCACTGTTTTACAACCCCAATTTTTGCAATGGAAACTCCCTTGTTCCTGGCAAGTAGGGAGCCAAGCCACAGTGTATGCATAGAGTTGTAAACTCTATTTTTATCTCAAAAGATAAACTCCAAAGATGTTCCTTTTCCCAGTATAAGCAAACATTTAAAGTGGGCATCAGTGAGGAACGGTCAAGATGAAAATGGGTGGCTGTCTATAGTCACGCTAGCTATCACTTCCTCTGCATCTGTCTTTCTTAGTTCCTAGGTCCAGGGCTGAGGGTGGTGGGGCTTGGATCGTAATCCTGTATTCACAGCAAACAGAGACTCAGGAGGAGGTGGGAGGGCAGGGAGTGGAAGGGCCCAGGGCCTGATGAAACTTTGATGAGTTTGGACAGTCCATTTTAATGAGTTTGAAGAAGATGTTTTACCCTAGCTATACCTCTATACCTATATAATGGTAAGAAGGGAGAAAAATTTTAACATGGATATCCTGGATTATGAAGAAGAAGAAAAGAAGAAGAAGAAGAAGAAGAAGAAGAAGAAGAAGAAGAAGAAGAAGAAGAAGAAGAAGAAGAAGAAGAAGAAGAAGCTTTTAAAAAAACATTTATTTACTTTATTATGTATACAATATTCTGTCTGTGTGTATACCTGCAGGCCAGAAGAGGGCACCAGACCTCATTACAGATGGTTGTGAGCCACCATGTAGTTGCTGGGAATTGAACTCAGGAGCTTTGGAAGAGCAGTAAGTACTCTTAACCGCTGAGCCATCTCTCCAGCCCAAGAAGAAGTAGCTTTGCCTGTCCTCCTCATTGTACTCCTGGCTGAGTGGGCAATAGCCTTTATCATGGAAAACAACAACTTTAAAAACTAAATAGGCAGGATGTCAGGACCTAAAGGTATTATGAGTTCCCATCTGAGTGAAAACAAGTTAGATTCTCTTGCAGCAGTGGTCTACAAAATTGGAGGGGTTTAGACTTCTCATGAGATAAAAGGACTGTGTATGACTTGGGAGAAACCTGTTGTTTCTACACTAATTGATCAGGAGTAATTAAAATGATCTTGCCATGGTTAAAGAAAAACTCAAAAAGAATAAGAAACAAAGACATATATCTGATCCTTGGTTCTTTTGCTACCCCTGCCTAATTGTTCTGTCATCAGCACATACTGGGCCTTTTTCATTCTGATTTTATTAATGAGTTCATCTTAAACTATAGAGCAGGATGAATCTACGATTTGACTCATTCACAAAGACCAGATTTTAGTAGATCTTCAGACCCTAGCACAACTGACTCCGCGATGGAAGTATCACTCAGCCTATAAAACTCAGCATGTAGACAGCACCACAAGTTAAAATGAAAATGAAGCCTGAATCCATCAAAGTCCATGGTGCTGGGAATGGCTCTAAAATGTACTAGCCCTGCTGTTTGGCTTCTGTAGTTCCTGTTCTTGTTAACTGAAGTCTGTCAACCCAGGATATGGTTTTTGTGTTTAGAAGCTCAGCTTGAGAAAGGCTTGGGGCTACACTGGAATCCCAAACTCTTCACAATCACAGAACAGACTTCCTCTTTCAGAAAGTACATAACTCTACCCTGAAAATAGTTTGGTCTTATTCTAGATTGCCCAGGGCCTGGGCTGTGACTTTCCTCTTGGGGCTTGCCATAACTTCTTTTTTTAATTTTTAAACATTTAAAATCTATTTATTTTGTGTATGAGTGTTTCACTTACATGTATGTTTGTGTCCACCATGTGTGTGTTTGGTGCCCACAAAGGCCAGATGAGGGCATTAGACTCCACCCCCTCAGAACTGGAGTTACATGTAGTCCCCAACTGACACACGTTGTTGGGAATCTAACCCAGGTCTTCTAGAAAAGCTGTCAGTGTTCTTCCTGTTGAGTTCTCCCTCTAGTCTCTTACCATAACATCTTTTTTTTTTTTAATTTATTTATTTATTAAGGATTTCTGCCTCCTCCCCGCC
>NC_022025.1:589615-591767 GCF_000317375.1 Microtus ochrogaster
TGCTCCAATGTGGGTCTCTGTCTCCTTTCATCACCCGATGAAGGTTAATATTCAGGAGGATGTTTATATGTTTGTCTTTGGATTCACCTTCTAATTTAGCTTCTCTAGGATCGCGAATTATAAGCTCACTCTTAATTTCTTGTTTCTACCATCGGTCATGTACAACCTTTGAATGTACCTGGTATATGACTGCAAAGGCATTTTCTGTTTGAGGGTTTCACTTGTAGATGACAGTCTTTCTTATTGGTTCAATACACCGTTCCTGATTGAATTGGAATTTACTGTATGGGACACTGCTGTGGAATATCGCTTTAACTATGCAAAGATTTGTTGCATTTGCTTAATGATGTAAAGATGTGCTGTTTTGCCTGCCTAAGGAAACTGAAAACGTGTAATGGCCAGTAGCCAGGCAATAGAGGGACAGGTGGGGCTGGTGGGCAGAGAGAATGAGTAGGTGGAGGAATCCAGGCTGGGAAAGGAGAGAGGATGAGGGAGAAAGAGAGGAAGATGCCTGAGGCCAGGCAGTCAGGCAGCCGACAGTCAGCGAGATGCGGAAGAAGCCGGAAAAGGAGGACATACAGAATGAAGGGAAGGAAAAAAGCCCTGAGGCAAAATGTAGATGAAGAAAAACAGGTTAAATTAAACTGTAGGAGCTAGTGGGACAAGCCTCAGGTAAGGTCGAGCATTCATAACTAATAATAAGTCATCATGTCATGATCTAGGAGCTGGTGCGTGGACCGGAAGAAAGTCGGATACAGGGAACTATACTTCCTTTTACGTGTTTGGTAGGTTCTGTGTGCATTACATTGTTACTTTGAATGGGACGTTCTGGAATGTTCTGGAACAACTCTAAGCACTGTAACTCTACAATGATACTGACCTACCAAGGTAGGTTCCCTGAACCTCTCACTCTCTGGGAAACATGCTTATTACCAGTGTTTGCGATGTACAACCTGATTCTTGGTCCAGCAAGGATGGTATAATCAAGGTGATGAATTAATACAGTATTTTCCAGGACATCTAGACGGGTCAGAGCTCTTCAAAATATAAATATAATGAAGTAAAGAAAAGCAAGAAATACTGGGGTAAATTATTATTGTTGTTGTTGATGTTCTGCTCAAATCCTTTCCCCATGAGTGGAAGGAAACAGCTCCTGATTTTTCTTTCGATGGGAATGAAAAGTCTGCATTTCCCCAAATTAAGACTGTGTACGGTGCACAGTCATATTTCCCTGTGAAAGGAATCACACACATCTGACGCTGACCACAACTGCAATTAAGGCTACCACCTACCACTTAGTGAATTTACCTTGTGTTTAAGACAAGGTCTCAGTGTAGCACTGACTGGCCTGAAACCTGCTACGTACACCAGGCTGGCCTTGAAATTGTAATGTGCTCCTGCTACCGCCCATAGGGCAAGCCGTTCAGACATTCGCCAGCACGTCCTGACCTCTGGTCATTTCCAGTGGTCCACCTGAGGACAATGAACATGGCCACTCCTGTGTGTCAAAATGAACAACACTGTCACTAGTGTCCTCCTCCTCCTCCACCACTGCCTCCTCCTCCTCCACCACTGCCTCCTCCTCCTCCACCACTGCCTCAGCTTAAGGTATTATTTTTGATTTATGGTTTTGTCTAAACGGTAGAGATGTTTAAAGGATACTGTTTAACTTTCTTCTGTAAGAGTTCTTACACAACATAGGAGGTTGTATTTCTCTCCTAGTAATACATTCACAGACAAATCAAATAGCATACAACTCACTGTGAGCCAGCTTTACTATATGTAACCGTTCCTATATGCCCCGCTCTTCAGCGGCTCTCACTGAATGCCAGTCACCACTGACCAGTGCTCATTCAGACCATGCCCAACAAATGTTGGACGTTCTTGTCTTCCCAGAGCACGGTTACTGAAGTTGAGGCAACTATGTGCCTGTTACCGTGTACACTTGAACTGTATGCAGGGCCTGCCCCCAGCAACGTGGCCTCTTTTCCAGGCAGTGGTCCCTGCACTGCAAATGGAAGCATGGACAAAAAACAAGACATCAAGACTTGCTTATCACTGGAGCTACTGGCCCTCAGGCTCCTTCCTTCCTTCCTTCCTTCCTTCCTTCCTTCCTTCCTTCCTTCCTTCCTTCCTTCCTCCTTCCTTCCTT
>NC_022025.1:592778-593730 GCF_000317375.1 Microtus ochrogaster
GGCGGGGAGGAGGCAGAAATCCTTAATAAATAAATAAATTAAAAAAAATAAAATGCAAAAAAAATGAGAAAACAAAAAAAATACAGATCAGAACAATTAAAGATAATTTGCAATGACACTTGCCAAAGTTTGTGGGATTCAGCTAAAGCAAGGTTAAAGGAAATCTATGTCGTTATATGCTTATATTAGAAAAGAAGGACCTGGCCATGGTGGCTCATGCCTGGAATCACTCAAGAGGCTGAAGGCAGGAGGATCACAGTTTGACGCTAGCCTAGGCTACGAGAAGACTCTCTCTTCCTCCCTCCCTCTCCCCCCAGTTCCCTTTTGTCTGCTGGGACTGAAATTACAGGCGTGCTAGCACCATATGTCACCGTTTTCATTTCTAAGCCAGTTTGGCTTTGTTTGTTTTGAGATAGAAATCCAGGGAGCCCAGGCTGGCCTCAAACTCACTGTGCAGTTCAGAATGACCTTGAACTTCTGATCCTCCTGTCTCTATTTCCCAGGTCTTGGTATTACTGGTGAGTACCATCTTGTTATGGCGTAAACGAACAGCGAACAGAATTAGACAGGCAAGTTCAATATAATATATTCAGCTTTAATAAGGGGAGAACTTACAAAGCCAAGGTTCCAGTGAAGAGCAGGAAACAAAAGGGACAAACAAGAGCACAAGGATGGTTTTATAAGCTGTTTTGGGCCCTGGGGCAACCCCCCCCAAACAAGGTGATTGGTTGAGATTCCCCTTCATCATCTCACCTTGCTTCTGCAGTTCAGACCTTTAAGGATGCCAGACGAGTGCTCTGTCAACTTGAAAGACCCTCAGAGAGGACCTTTTTCTCCGATGAAGACCCCAGAACCAGGACACTCTGAGACCAGGCCACAGGATGCAATTAGCAAGAGGTTTATTGAGTAAACACAGGTACCTGTGGGCAGCAAAGCCTTTCGGAGGACTTTG
>NC_022025.1:606912-610298 GCF_000317375.1 Microtus ochrogaster
TGCTCTTAACCTCTGAGCCATCTCTCCAGCCCTTGATGTGCTATCTTATTGACATCCTTGCAGTCTCCCTATCTCAAGACATCCTGCTCTCTCAAGCACATGGGATGTTCTTATGAGAGCAGGCTGGCTGCTGATCCGGAGAATTTTTTTTAAAGCAAACAGGACTTTCCCCTGGGAATAATGCTAGCTGCGGGTTTTGAGGAGGGGGTCTGTAGGGTCTTTCAGGGGGGTCTGTGGGGTCTTTCAAACTGAGTCGGCCTTCCTATCTTTGAATTTTAAGTTCTTTGTATAGTTTCAGCTTCCAAGCCTTTCAGATAATGTGCTTTGGAGATGTTTCCTCATGTTTGTGGCTTGTTGTTTTATTCTAATGACTATGTCTATCACAGAAGCATCTTTTCTTTCTTTTATCATAGATATTTTTCATCCAGTATTTTCTTATTACTGCTTCCCCTTTCCCAGCTCCTCCAAGATTCACCCCATCTTTCCTTCCGTCAGAATCCACACCCTTTCTGCTACTTGTTGGAAAACAAACAGGCATCTAAAGAATAATAATAATAAGTTAAAACCAAAACAAATCAGGATAGGACAAAACAAATAGAAGAGAAAGAACCAAAGAAAAAGTTCAAGATGGGCATGAAGACACAAAGACAACCATGCTTGTGCACCCAGGAATGCCCTGAAAACATTCAAAGAATCTGTACGGTTTGAAAAAAAAAACATTAGGAGACAAAGAACCTCCACAGATACAAAGATGCTCCTGAGTTTGTTTGTATCATAGACATTTCTAATTGCAATGATCCTGGATCATGCTTTCGGTTCTGGGTCTCACAAGCCACAGGCAAGCCAAGGCTAGCTGGCTTTTCTCCCTTATCTTCCAGGAGGTTCTATTTTATTTTATTTTCATTTTGTACTTCAGCTATTCATACCCCGCTTTTGTTGCTGTTTTTGAAGGTATCAGGTTGGCATCTGAGTTAATTTTCTGCATGTGTGTTACGGCCATGTGATGGTGAGGCTATTCTTTCTTTGCATGTTGAGTAGAGGGGTGAGCTTCCACATTAGAGCCTTGTCCCTGGTCTGAGAAGAGTAGCATCTGGGCGTTCACCATTAGGTATGTTTTAGATCTATGCTTTTAATGGCTGCTCTTCACCAAGCTGAGCCAGTTCTTCCATTTCCTGATTTGGTGAGAGTTTTCACCTCAGTGAATGATGATTTGTTGTCCTCTCGTTTTTCTGTATGTATTAATATGCTCATATTATTTTCCTCTTTAGCTTGTTGTTATGATAGATCACATTAATTTTTATGTATTTGGCCTGCTTTGCATACCTAGAAGTCCCATGTTTTACTTTCTCTTTTAGAGACTGAATCTCATGGATCCCAAACTGGCCTGCATCTTACCCCATAGCCAAGACTGACCCTTAAACCTCTGTCTCCCAAGTGCTGAGATCACAGGCAATTGACCCAAGTCATTTATGTGGGGCGGGGGAATCAGACCTAGGGTTTCAAGAACGCTAGATAAATATTCTATCAACTGAATATTTTTTTTTTACTTCGTTGAACACAATTTGCTAGTTTCTTCCTGAGGCTTTCCATGTCTGTGCTCATGGGAGATCCTGGTCTATAGTTTCTCTTTCTTATAAAGTTTTCATTTTGTTCCCTGGCAAAATAGCAACCTCATTTATGGATTTTAAGAACTTCTTCTGCTTTTATTTTCTGGAAGAAATTTCACAAAAATTGTGACCATTTCTTTAAAACTTGATAGAATTTGTCAGTCAGTGTACCAAGGCTCTGTAAGGTCTGGGTTCTGAAAGGGCAGTATCATTGACTCAGTGTCTGTGGTGGTTGGTTTGAATATAAATAGGCTCATAGGGAGTGGTACTATTAGGAGGTGTGGCCTTGTTGGAGTAGGTGTGGCTTTGCTGAAGGAAGTGCATCACTGGGGGATGGGCTTTGCCTAAACCAGGTCTTGTATGGTATTGTCTTCCAGCTACCTGGGGATCCAAATGTAGAACTCTCCACCCCTTCTCCAGCACCAGGCCTGCCAGATGCAACCATGCTTCCTGCCACGAAGACTAAATTTCTGAACTGTAAGCCAGCCCCAATTAAGTGTTTTTCTTTATAAGACTTGCTGTGGTGCAGGGGTGGTGCACACCAGCACTTGGGAGGCAGAGGTAGGCAGATCTCAGTGAGTTCGAGGCCAGCCTGGTCTACAAAGCGAATTCCAGGACACAATAAAACCTTAACCAAGATCGTGTCTTTAATGTTGTCTATAATATAGCTTGGTAATCTTTTTAATGTCTATGCGACCAGCAGTCATTGATCCTCTTTCGTTTCTACTATTAGTGTTTCTGTCTTCTCTTCTTATTAGTTAACTTGACTCCATGTTAATCAGTGCTACTGATCTTTTTACAGAGTCAATTTTTGGGTTTGTTTCTGTTGATTCCCTGTTTTCAATTTAATAGACTACCGCTTCAATTTTTTTCTGTTGCTTACATTTTTTAAAAATATATTTCTTTTGAGACATTTGTTAACTAGAATGAGTTGTTTAATTGTTTTGGTGGGTATGGGTCCAGTTACCTTTGTGTTAGTGATTTCTGGTTTAATTCAATTAGATAAAAATAGAGGAGCTGGAGAGATGGTTCGGCAGTTTACAGAGGACCCAGGTTTGTTTGCTGCCATCTGCATGGCAGCCATGATGGCCTGAAACTCCAGTTCCAAATGATCCAAAGCCCTCTTCTGGCCTCTGTAGGTACCAAGCTTGTACATGGTACACACACTTACATGCAAGTCAACACACATTAAAATAAAAGCAAATAAATTGAAATAAATTAAAGATCTGAAGAGTCCTTCCTGGCCCTTCCAAAGTGCATCTTGAGAAATTCTGTATATTTTGATTACATATATTGCTTATATTATAATTAATTAATATAATTAAATACAATTAATATAATATGAATATATTTGATTAAGTTTATGATCTTTGTACTATTGTGGTATATTCAATTGTTGTGCTTATTTTGAGCCACACAGAAAATACATTTTCTGATACAAACACACTTTATTTTTCTGTTTCTGGCTTGGAAATCAGGCTGTACCATTTTATTATTTTTTTTAAATACAAATGAATATTTATGTGTTTCTCTTTTTTCATAATATTCACTCATTTCAAATAAGACAAAAGTTTATAAACTTCTTGTCATTTTATTTTAAATAATTTTTGAGAATTTCATACATGAGTGCTATATTTAAAACATTTTTTTATTATTTTGCTTTCTTTGATTTTTTTTAAATGGAGGAGTCTTTTTTTTTTTTGTGGTTTTTTGAGACAGGGTTTCTCTGTGGTTTTGGAGCCTGTCCTGGAACTAGCTCTTGTAGACCAGGCTGGTCTC
>NC_022025.1:610398-623833 GCF_000317375.1 Microtus ochrogaster
TTGTAGACCAGGCTGGTCTCGAACTCACAGAGATCCACCTGCCTCTGCCTCCCAAGTGCTGGGATTAAAGGCGTGCGCCACCACCGCCCGGCGAGGAGTCTTTTTTTTTTTTTAAGATTTATTTATTTATGTACACAGTGTTCAGCCTCCATGTATGACTGCGAACCAGAAGAGGGCATCAGATCTCACTACAGATGGTTGTGAGCCATCATGTGAGTTGCTGGGATTTGAACTCAGGACCTCCGGAAGAGCAGTCAGTGCTTTTAACCTCTGTGCCATCTCTCCAGCCCCTTCTTTGAATTTTTTTTTAATTTTTATTGAGCTCTACATTTTTCTCTGCTCCCCTCCCTGCCTTTCCCCTCCCTTTCAACCTTCCCCCAAGGTCCCTATGTTCTCAATTTACTCAGGAGATCTTGCCTTTTTCTACTTCCCAAGTAGATTAGATCTATGTGAGTCTCTCTTAGTGTCCTCATTGCTGTCTAAGTTCTCTGTGATTGTGATTTCTAACCAACTCTCTCCCCATTCCAGTTCCTCCGGTGTGTCCCCTCAAATTCATGACGTTTTCATCTTTGATTATTACACACACACACACACACACACACACACACACACACACACGTACAATCTGCTGAGTCCACTGAGTCTCCCCCATGTGAAGGCTATAGGCAACTATTGACCGTTACGAGGAGGAGAATCAATCTTCTCCAGGGATGAGAACCCAAGTGGTCATCTTTAAACACATGTACTTATGAGTTTATGAACATTTTAAACAACAAAAACTTTGTTTTTTTCTCTTGGACCTCTCTATTCAAACATATGTGAAGAGATGGGGTACAATGACCTATAAAACCCCAGGAGAGGGAGGCAGGAAGAGCAGAAGTTCAAAGTCAGGCTTCCACATGTGCCCGTGATGTAATACATACACACAAAAGTTTAAATTTGTATATATATACTAATGAAAACATAATTTGTCATTTATTAGTGTTTTCTCATATATGTCAAGTGTCTAGCAATTCAGACTTGGAAATCTGATGGGTGAGATACTTTAACCTCTACTAATAACTGATTGTATCACTCCAAAATGAATATATCGAATATATTGAAGCCCCACTGTGATGGTATTTGAAGATGGGATCTTGAGAAATAATTAGGTCATGAAGGTGAAACCTCCATGGTTGGATTAATGTCTGCATTACAAAAGGGAGCAAGAGATGGTTGGGGAGAACAGGAATGCTCTATTTGTGTCTCATAAAGACAAGGACAAGGGGACTGCTGTTCATGGGGTAGGAAGTAGCCCTTACCTGACACCAGGTCTTGGAGCTCCTTCCTTGCTTTCTGACTTCCAGCACTGTGACAAATTTTCCTTGTTACTGTGTTTTGCTTTGTAGTGCTAATGGTCAAATCTAGGACTGTTACATTTCAGTTCCTTAAATGTTTGATACCTGAGTTACCCAGTCTATGCTATTATTGCTGTAGCGACACAAGCTAAGACAAACTTAAAAAAAAGTATTTAAATTTTTGTTACATAAAACTGGTATGTTTAGCTTTAGAAATTATTTAATATATTCCAAACATGCTAAAAAAAAGTGAGAAGAAAGCACTCTGTTTAGAGCAATGTCATAATTAAAACACTTACACAACCCATTCTTTTAGCTCAGAGAACCAGATTAGGAACAGGACTCATGACATTATGGGAGAACACAAAACACATTCTTATGCCTCAGGCTCTGATCATCTTTTACTGTAGTCATTACAGAATGCTGTGTTTTAAGGTCTAATAGACTCTTGAAACCTTGCTCATGCTGTAGACAACTGCATGCGAGATAAGATTCTTAACCATCATTGATTTGAAGACTTACACATTTTTGAAATTCCAATATGCTTCATGACATGTAGTTCTCAAAATATGACATCCAATTTGATCAACACCATTTGTTGAAGATGCTGCCTTTTTTTCCAGTGTGTATTTCTGGCTTCTTAGTAAAAAAAAAAAAATAAGGTGTTCATAGGTGTGTACATTTATGTGTGGGTCTTCAGTTTGATTTCATTCATTAACATGTCTGTTTTTGTGCTCCAAACAGACTCTATATTACTATAGCTCTGTAGTACAATTCAAAGTCAGGGATGGTGATATCTCCTGCAGTTGTTTGGCTATACAATTTTGCTATCCTGATTTTTTTATGTTTTTTTATGAACCTGGAGATGTTCCCTTCATGGTCTGTGAAGAACTGTGTTTGAATTTTGGTGGGGGCTGATCTGTAGATTGCTTTTGGTAGGATTAATCCTATTAATCCATAAGCATGGGAGATCTTTCTAACTTCTGATATCTTCCTCAATTTCTTTCTTCAAAGATGGAATGTTTTTATTATTCAAGTCTTTCTTTTGCTTGCTTGGTTAGAGTTACTCCAAGATATTTTCTATTATTTGATGTTATTTTGAAAAGTATTGTATTGTTTCCCTGATTTCTTTCTCAGCCAGTTTGATGTTTGTATATGATAAGGCTACCTATTTTCGTGAGTTAATTTTGTATCCAGCTACTTTGCAAAAAGTGTTTATTATTTGTAGAAGTTCTCTGGTGGAATTCTTAGAGTCACTATGTATACTATTATATTATGGGCAAATAAAGATACTTTGACTTCTTCCTTTCCAATTTGTATCCCCCTGATTTCCTTCAGGTGCCTATTGCCCTATTAAGACTTCAAGTATGGAGAGAGTGGACAGTCTTGTCTTGTTCCTGAGTTTAGTGGAATTGCTTTGAGTTTCTGTCCATTTAATTTGATGTTGATTATAGCTTTCCATAAACTGCCTTTATTATGTTTAGATATGTCCTTTTTATCCCTAATCTCTACAGGACTTTTACCACGAAGAGATGTAGGATTTTGTCAAAGGTCTTTTCTGCGTCTGATGAGATGACCATGTGTTTTTTTTTGTCTTTTAGTTTGTTTATATGGTGGATTACAATTATTACTGATTTACATATGTTGAACCATCCCTGGGAAGAAGCCTACTTGATCTAATTCTTAATTTCCTCTTTTCTGCTGTTTAGATTTTTTTTTTTGGTTTTTTTTTTGTTTTTTGAGACAGGGTTTCTCTGTGGTTTTGGAGCCTGTCCTGGAACTAGCTCTTGTAGACCAGGCTGGTCTCGAACTCACAGAGATCCGCCTGCCTCTGCCTCCCAAGTGCTGGGATTAAAGGCGTGCTGTTTAGATTTTTGACCTGAGGCTGTAATGCTAGTGTATGTGAATCTCAAAATCTGTAACATGCAAGTGCTAATTATGTAAACAATTATTACTATTTTTATCCCTGTGAGTCTCTAACATTTGCAGTGGGGTGGGTAGGGTAGGACTGCCTAAAAAGTCAGTTCCCCTATCTGTTTTCTGTACATATTTGAGGCTGGCAGGTATTGGAGGAGGCAAACAAACCACTGAGAATCCAGCTTATTCCCACTTTACATGTCTGCCTAGAGCTTTGGCACATGTCTTCTGATTCTCCTGGAGTTGGTTTATGGCCCTCCTGTAGGTATCCAAAATAAAATGAAATTAAAAGCCGTTTAAAAATATGGCTTGCGGATGGAGATATGGCTCAGGGGTTAAAAATACTGCCTGTTCCTCCAGAGGACATGGGTTGGATTCCCAGAACACACAGGACCTTCTGTAATTCTAGTCCCAGAAACTCAAGCCTCTTTTCTGGTTGCCAACAGTACTGCACACTCACGGTGCACAGACACACCTGGACTGCAAAAATAACCATTTAACCCTTTGCTCAAAGTCTTACCAAAACAGCCGTTCTTAATTGCGTCGGAGAGCGGGTGACTCACACTCAGGTTCTTTATCTTTGTAACCACCTGGCACATAGTAGGCCCTCAGTTCATATCTGTGGAATGACTGACTTGCCATGCACGCAGGGCATGGTCGCTTGGTAACTTAAGCAAAACCAACTCGTGAACAACAATGCTTTTCTTTGTGGTCGCTGGGGGAGAATTCCCGCTACTGTGACCCTGCAAGGTGGTGTCCCTCACCTCTCCTAAGTGCTTTCCCTTTCTGGGGTCTGCAGTCCCCTGGTGGCGACGGTCGCGTCGCTGTAGAGACCAGCGAGATGCGGAGAGGGAACTACATTTCCCAGCTACTCCGGTGCGAGCGAGCGGCCGGGTGCGGCGAAGGGTGGGGGTGTTGGGGGGGGGGCAAGTGCACCAGGCCCGCTGCGCACCCGGCTCCGCTCCCTGCCGAGCTGGCCGCCCGCCCCGGCCTCCGCCTGGGGATGAAGTGGGAGGCGCTAGAAGCCACTTAGCTACAGCCTGGCGCCCGATGCGGCGCTCCATCGCTGCCCCCGCCACTGAAGCGCCCGCGAGGCACAATGCAGCACTGAGGCAGCGGCGGCTGCGGCAGCGGCGCGGGCCGGGAAGGGGCGGCGGGGAGCCGGAGCCCGTGGCCGGGACACGAGCAGCTGAGCGCCGCCACCATGCAGGCAGCGGCGGCCGTGTCCTTCTGGCTGCTCTGCGTCTTAGGGACCTGCCCCCTAGCGCGGTGCGGTCCGGCAGGTAAGTTCACAGCTAGCTGCTTGGGCTTCCAGGACTCCTTGGAACCCTGAAGCCCCCGAAAAGCCGCATCTGCGTTTCCACAGTGTGCGTTTTTTTTTTTTTTTCTATTTGTATTTTTTGAAGGGCGGTGAGAAAGGAGCAAACGTGTGGGGGCTCAAGGATGCATCAGCAATCTGGGGTCAAATGCCTTTTTTTTTTTTTTTTATATTTCTTGAAGAAGAGAAAAATAGGGAGAATGGGAAACGGGTGCCGTGTTTCTGGGCCCTGGGATGCTCTCGGATGAGCTAGCTGGTCCAGAGCTCTCCAGCTGGCGTCTTTGCGTCCTTCCCTGGTGGGGTCCTGGAGGGAGGAGGCGGGGGAATTTTCGTAGGGCTTTATTTATTTATTATTTATTTGCCATTTCTCTCTACTCCCGCCTGCCCTTCTGCCTGCCTGCAAGGAGACGCCTCGCTGAGGGAGCTGGAGAGGAGGAACGAAAACCGCTTCCTGGAGCGCCAGAGCATCGTGCCACTGCGCCTCATCTACCGCTTGGGCGGCGAGGACGAAACTTGGCACGACCGGCTCAACACACGGGTGCGGGGCCACCCTGGCGGCCGGCAGGTGAGGGAGGTGGTTTGTGGCGCAGCCTCACGACCCCACGTTTGCTTAGGGTTGCCCTGGAGACGCGGTGCATAGGGTGGAAAGAGCACAATCCTAATGCGACTCATGCATGATGCTCCTGGTGCAAGAAGGAGGAGAAAAGGAGACAGAAAAAAAGGAACCCAAAGAAGCACAGGCCCAGGGTTTAGCAGAAGGGGCGGGGGCTGTTTGGAGGGGGTGGCGGTGGATGCTCCTAGTAGCCCAGTAACCTGAGCAAGGAGCTAGGGGCTAGAGGCCAAGACCCCATCTCCTTCCTCAAGCAAAACTGCGCCGGGTAGGAGGACATTCTGTTTGGGTAGGATTGCATCATCATCTTCGTTGTTTTAACTGCGAGAGAAGGCTTTATAACACAAGATACGCAGAAAGAAGGGAAAAGAAGGAAACTAGGCATCCCTAAGAAACCCAAGCAAAAATAAACTACACTGCAAAATCGCCTGCTCACTTACTTTGTGAACACCAGAGATATGCCTATCCACTCCTGACTTCTATAAACTGGTCCTCCCTACTTTTTCACCGTTGTAATTAGGGCTGTATTGTTATCGAGTACTTAATTTGTTAAAAAAAAAAACCCCTAATTTATTGCATTAAATTAATCAAACTAATGTACCTGCATTTAAATCAATACCAAACATATGTTTGAAAATCAATTTGAAGATACTGGCTAATTCTAGCCAATATTTTTAGAACCATGTAAGGGATTTTCTGTTTGTAAGCACCAAGATTCTGAACATTGTGAAGATAAGCTGTACACTTTCCAATTGTACATGCACGCGACACTAACATAACTGTAATGTGTTAATGTGCTCAGCTATTCACATGTGTGATATGTAAAGTCTGAAAAATATTTGTCTAGATTTGCAGCCAAATAATTGGCTCCACTAAAATTTTGACATAGGTAGAAACTCAGGGTTACTTGTAGTAGCCTCTGAAGTTAGATTATTGTAGTAGAAAACCTTATATGCCCAGCCCTTAGCGAAGGAGTTTCTTATCCGAATTAATGTTTGACAGCTGCTTATGTTTCTTTTTATTTTGACTTGTTTCCATGGGAAAGCTGTATAAGCAGGGAACCTGTGTTTTATTTTTCAGTTAATAAATATTATTCCTGTGAAGCAATATTCTGATGTTCGTTTGTAGCCTTTTACTAAAAAACCCAGACCCACAGAAACTAGACAGAGGATTATAATGAATTCTGGCTTCAGTGATTGGTAACTTACCTGTCTGTCCCCCGCTATTCCTCTTGCCCTTTCTGTATGACTTTGAAGTAAACGGCATATTATTTATTAATATTTTCAGTAGTCAAAGTCTGAAAGGTAAGGGTTATTTAGAAAAATATAACTCTGAATTGTCGTGTTAAAAATAAGATTTGTTAGTACTGTAAAGCAATCATTTATTCAGAATAACTTTCACCTGTCTCAAAAATATGCTTCTGTGTGTATAGTTTATATGCACATCTTTCCTCATTTTGAGCCAGAGCTGAAATAAAGTGCATACTTAGTTTATTTTAGTCTCTTTTACCGTATGGCTTCTTCCACCCATTCCTTTATGTTTTTATTTTAATTTTCCTTGTAATTTATTTACTAAGACACGAGGTCATCCATTCTCTATAGAGTTTTCCATGGTCTGGATTTCGCTGATATAAGTAGTTTGCTAAAAACAAGTCCTAGAGAATTAGGAAAGAAGGAAAGGAAAGACAGACAGAGAGATGCAGGAGGAGGAAGCGAAGGAGCAGAGTCTGGAACTCAGGGTCTCTGCCTTCTGTGATCACGCCCGAGTGCCTACCCCTTCTCTATGCCAGTGGAGCCTCTGCCCCATGCTGATCATGGTCCCAGTGCCTTCCTCTTCTCTACGCTGGTAAAAGACCACTAAGTTGGAAAAACAGGCCATTGCTTTTTCTTTCTCTCTCAGTGTTTCTGGGAACTTCTGAGATGTTTTGACTTATAGCCCTCTCCACTGGGGCAGAAGATACATACCATAGGCCCTTCAGAAGTAAACTCCACTATTGGGAGAATGAGACTATTGTTTGGTGTGCCGTAAATGACTTGGTAGAATTTATATTAAGCAGCATACATAGATTATTAATTCAAGTCTGAAGTGGAAGTAATGCTATTTATAACTAAGACAAATTATTCTTGGTTTCTGAAGGTGCAGACAGTGTATGTTGTCTGCATCAGTTGGGAAGTCGGTGTAATCAGGACCCTTAAATTGCAGCAGTACACCATGGGGAACAGACACAAAGGCCTACGCATTGCTGCATACCCAACATTTCCTGCAGTAAGGAAACTCAGGGGTTTTCTTGTCTGCTAGGCATTTCTGGTTTCAAAAGAGCTATTATTTAACCTGAAAATGTGTTGATTCTATATAGCTCTTGTTATTATTATTTGATAAATAGAACTTTTGGCATTGTAGGTACCCTTGGATATTTCTTAGCAACTCCCCTTGTATTTCAGAAATAACATTTAGATGATTTTTTTTCCCTGTGAGCTCATAAGGCACGTGTGTGTGTGTGTGTTTGTGTGTGTGTGTATGTGTGTGTGTTTGTGTGTGTGTGTATTTCATTTATTGACTCATTAAAAGGATTTTATTCAGTTGAGCTCTTGATATTTAGCATGTTAAAATAAACCAAGACCACAGGGATTTAGAGATAGAAGACACTTGTAGCCTCTAATGGGTTTACAGACAGCTGGGGGAATGTATGAACAATTACTCTTTGCCCTTCAGTCTTGAGGTGATCACAGACTGCTGTGGAAAAAGAGAAAGCCCAGCACTTAACCCTTCGAGCAGTCCGCAGACTCTCCCAGGAGGCGCTGTCTGATCTGTGTTTTGCGAATGAGTTAAAACATTGGCTAGATTACAGAGAGGGAGTGGGAACAGCAAATCCAGAGCCCCATGGAAGTCAGGACTTGTCTTTGTTAGCTGAAGATGAGATCTGGGGGACCAGTGTGAAAAGGAGAAGAGTGTAGCTTCTAGCTGCTGCCCAAGTTCTTGACTTTGCGATGAGTTGGGATTTGGTTCAGCAGGCTATGTAAGCGTTTTAGCAAGATTAGCTGGCTAAACTCATGATCCTATGTTCTAGTCGTAACGTCACAGAAGAATCATTGTAGTTCCTAAGAGTGAGCAGGCTTACTTATTCATTTTTATTCACTGATAAATGCTAATACTTACCGTTGAGCTTCACAGGACTGAGCTCCCAGACGTCCTGAAAACACTGTGCATGAGTAGCATTTACAAAGCCCCCAGACCCACGCTGGGCACACAGTGGGTCTAAGAGTCCCTTAAGTAACAATAGCTCCCTTGCACAGCTAGGAGACTGTTCAGAAATTTTATGACGTCATTTGAATGCAAACGATGCCCCGATTACCTGAATTTAACACATTCTCCGAAATTACAAATTACTCATGTTTTACATAACGCAGTGAAACTGAATAGCCTTAGAAAGAAGAGCGCTTAAAGGCCACTTAAATTAGTTCAGAAATTGCTTCTTACTTGACAAGCAACTGCCCAAGGGATGGTAGTCGGTTATGTGGTCTTCAAACTCACAAAGACTCCTTGAGTATCAGGCGTCTTTGATTGCTGCTGTGAGCTTGTTTCAGCTTTCATCCATCAATGGGAATATTATGCTTTTTACTTTAGAAGAAACTTTATTTGCTTCTGGTTGAATGATGACAGTTTAGTGTGAAATGATGGCATTATTGCTACAAATCCATATTGTGAAGTTTGTGTTTATTGCATGAGTTACTCCATTGCATGCTAATTCATATCGTAAGTGGGAGGATCAGTCCGTGTAGAAGCTTATTATGCCATAAAATACTAAAATTATAGTCAAAATAGTTATACTTGATTGTGGATAACCTGGCTGTCTTTGGGGTTGTCAAATATGAAGTAGTTCCAAGCTTGGAAAAAAGCCCTAGGATATTCAAAATATTGAGTCTTTTTTTCTTCTGTTGCAATAGTATTTATGCTAAAAGAACTGCATGTTTGTGGATAGTAATGTAAAATTTACAATTTTTTTTTTTTTTACCAATTTGTGTAAGGTATCATCTACTGATTTTTACTGATGGTTTAATATTGATAACCCTGTAGTTGTTATTTAGAATATGCTTACTAATGATCACTCTTTTTGCAATCTAAGCATCATAAATTTATTATTATCTTCAGAAATGGGTTATTTGATAGCTTATTTTTTACATAGTTACCTATAAATTCTGTTATTTATTTTAAATCAAATAGTTTTTTTTTTTTTTTTTTTGAGACAGGGGTTTTTTGTGGTTTTGGAGCCTGTCCTGGTACTAGCTTCTGTAGACCAGGCTGGTCTCGAACTCACAGAGATCCGCCTGCCTCTGCCTCCCGAGTGCTGGGATTAAAGGCGTGCGCCACCATCGCCCAGCTCTAAATCAAATAGTTTTATATTTCCATATACAACATAATTTCTTCTATCAGAAATGTTTGTTGTCCGTGAGTAAAAGACCTACTTTTTTGTCTGATCTTCTACAAAGTGTTTCTTTTTAAGGAATTGTCATGTGGCAATAAGGATGTGCATCTATAATTCCACAGTTTTATAACCACTAGTGAGTGGGAAAAAAAGCAAAATGAAGGCATGATAGCAGCAAAGGTGTGCTCTATTTCTTGTGACTGTTTATGCATATGTTATCGTATGAGTGAGCTGTTCTTAACGTTATGTTGCTTCATCTGGGGCACCGAGTCAGCTTGACTGTCAGTTGTCACAGCACAGCTTCTCCAGTGGGAAAGGGCTCCTAGGAGGCACAGCTCTGATGGTAGTTTCCCAGGATAGCACAGATAGCTTTTTTTGTTTTTTTTTGGTTTTTCGAGACAGGGTTTCTCTGTGGCTTTGGAGCCTGTCCTGGAACTGGCTCTGTAGACCAGGCTGGTCTCGAACTCACAGAGATCCGCCTGCCTCTGCCTCCCGAGTGCTGGGATCACAGATAGCTTTTTAAAAGTGTGCATTTGTTAAACTGAGTAGCTCAGTATTAGTAAAGTTTGGCTGTAAGCAGCAGGAAAGAGATGCTTTGCAGTGCACTTTTGTTTACTTGCCAGTGACAAGAGGTTAAAGTAAAATCAAAATTATAATATCTCTTAAATATTTAAAAATAAGCTTCTTCTAATTTTCCATCCATCCATCCATCCATCCATCCATCCTCTCTCTCTCTCCTTACCTACCTACCTATTATGTGTGCACATATGAATATCCCAGCACACATATGAAGGGCAGAGGCCAACATATGAGAGTCATTTCTCTCCTTTCACTGATGTGGGATTTCTTCCTATATACTGGGAATGCCATTGGTTAAGACAGAAACTGCCTTGGCCTGTTGATAGGGCAGAACTTAGCTAGGCCAGGAAAACTAAACTGAATGCTGGGAGAAGGAAGGTAAACTCAGTGAGAAGCCATGTAGTCCCGCCAGAGACGGACACTGGAACTTTACCTGGTAAACCGCAGCCTTGTAGTGATACACAGATTAATAAAAATGGGTTAAATTAAGATGTAAGCGCTAGCCAATAAGAAACGAGCGCTAATGGGCCAAGTAGTGATTTAATTAATACAGTTTCTGTGTGATTATTTCGGGTCTAAGCACCCGGGAACGTACAAGTGACCTCCTACTATGTTTCACCATGTAAGTTCTGGGAATTGAGCTTGGGTCACCAGGCTTGGCAGCAAGCATCACTATTTGCTGTGCCATCTTGCAGGCTTTCCTTTAAATCTTCATTCAAATTTATATAAATGTAGTAATAGAATCCTAGATGACAGTAGAGACCTAATTCAGGCATTGTGCTTCTTATCTTTGGTAGCCCAATTTGTGTATGTGTATATGTATATGTATATGTATATGTATATGTATATGTATATGTATATGTGTGTGTGTATTCAGATATACATATAGCTATCTATAAAATTCCATGAAATTATTTTACTGTGCACAAGGAACCAGTTTGGGGCCATTTCTTCACGGCTATATAGAGAGCAAGCATGAATGAATCTAAGAGCGTATGAGTTTCTGAAGTGTTCTTAGTTCTGTTAGCTTTCTCATACTGCAAAACCTGCCAAGTGTTCTTTTGATTGTTCTAGAGCCCATTTGAGAGAGAGCGAGAGAGCGCTGCCCTCTTTCTCCCGGCTCACTGAGAAAGGAATGTGTAACATGGGCATCACTGCACAGCCGCAGTGAGTGTGTCCGGGCCACGTTTATCACAGGGAAAGCAGATGCTCATCTAAGTGCATGAGGGAGAAGAGGAGAGACTGGGGAGAGCGGTGGGAAGCAGGAAGGAAAAGGAAGCAGAGAAAAGATGTCAGTGAACTCTGTATACTATATAGTAAAATACCTAATATTTGGTAATTTTGTAATATTGTGGTTACTTTTAATGTGTCAAATCAGCTTCTTCATGCGTGATGTACATTACCTTCACCGAAGTCCAGTCATAACTGGTCATTTCTAAAGAAGCTAAGAGGGGAATTGAACTTGGAAACTTCAACTCCACTGCACTGGCTGAATACTCACTTTGGATGGCATTCAAGACATTTAGATGGCCCTTTGTTACCGGAATCAAAATGAAATTTCCCCCTGTTAGAGTTACACTTTTCTTCTAGTGCATCAGAAATACCTGTGTTTATATTTAACGTTATACGGTAGTGGAGAAGCTTGCTGAACACAGCAGGGACCTTCAGTTTTCCACCTCAATTAAATAATGGCTATATGGGGAGACATTTGACATCCAAAAGCATTCACCTCTTGAGGGAGGTGCCTGTGGACACTGTACTGATGATGCCTTTCATGGTAAATCCAGCTCTTGGTATTCAGTAGTCAACATCAAAATTATATGTGCCTTGTTGCCAGAGTTTTGCTGACAGAGACAGTAATGCTAAACAGAGATCTATATTCATATATTCCCCATATAAGAAAAGCGATGGAGTATCTCTTGTGTCCATATGGTACCAGTAGCTTAAGGGTCCCAAATGCCAAATCGTTCAGATAAAACAGATACATAATAACCAAAATGACGAGTTCTGTGAGCATCTGGTTGGATGTGTTTATTTTGGTAATGAAAGTACTAGGATGAAAAACGTTTGGAGAAAGTTGAAAATACAGGAACTCAGTTTTCCAAACACAGGCCATGTACCCTAAGCACTGTGATGAGTGATTTATATTCATTATTTTTAATGATGAGGTAGATGCTATTATACACACTTTGTAGTTGAGTTGATTAGCTTTCCCGTGGTCTTATAGCTTTATAGAGGGTAAAATGGGAAAATAATTCTGAAAGGAACTGTTAAAAAAGCAAGGTAGTGTTTTACAAAGTTTCCATTACTAAGTTTTCATGGATTTCTCATGTATCTGTGTTAAAATATACCTACATTAATTCTTTAAGAAACTCCTGACCCTTATTGATCTCCTTTCTTGATAACTTGTAATTATTTTTCATGTAACTAAAAATTACATGTATTTAAAGAAATATTTAACATCAAAATGGATTTTAGGCTTCTATTGCCCTTCGCTCCTGACTTTAGTTCCTTTTAAGATAAAAATCTGTTTTGTCTTATCCATGACAACTGGATTTTGAAAATAAAATTAAAAATTCTGTATCTTGATTCAGAAATGCCAGCAGTTCTAATAGGAAAGACAGGGAATTTAGAATTTACTCATTCCCTCTTCCCCAGAATCTGTGCTGTTTGTGTCTTAGAGGTTTTCAGAGTCATACATATGAACAGGTTAAATAAATATGTCTCTTTTCCTTTTAAAAAGTTAATGTTGTACCAGGTCATTTTACTTCTTAGCTGAAGCTGTCTTTTCATTTCATTTCTGTTGTTTTGAACACAGATCCCTAGAATCTGTGAAGATTGTTTTCTGAACCTAGGCCTGTAGTGCGCTGCTTTCCCAGGTGATTTTATAGTGTTCTACCCATGGTGGTAGAACTTAGGGCTGGCACCTTTATTGGATCGCCTCTCAGTTCGACACTGCCCAGTGTGGATAGCTTTATCACTAGTTGTTGGTTTCGTATCCCCTCCTCCTCCCCTTCTCCTCTTTCTTTCTCCTCCAGTCCTCCTCCTCCCCTCCTCCTCCTCCTCCACTGCCTTCTCCTCTGTTTGGTTTAGTTTACTGAGGTAGTCCGCTATACAGTCCAAGATGGCCCCCAACTCAAAATCCCCCTGCCTCAGCATCCCAAGTCCTGCTACAAGTGTGGATCACCTCGCCCAGCGGTATCCCCTGCTTCTAGCCAGAGAAAGTTCTCTGCTTTCAGAGGTGCTCCAAA
>NC_022025.1:624213-629939 GCF_000317375.1 Microtus ochrogaster
TTCTTCCTCCCTCGTCCTCCTCCTTCTCCTCCTCTTCCCTCCTCCTCTTCCCTCCTCCCTCCTCCCCTTCTCCTCTTCTTCCTTTCTCCTTCCTCCTTCCTCCTCCCTCCTCCTCCTCCCCCCCTCCTCCTTCTCTTCCTCCTCCTCCTCATTTGCTCACTCGGTAGGCTCTCTCCCTCACTAGGCTCTCTCCCTCACTGGCAGCATTAGTGTGCTGGGGCTGTACTGAACTGATGGGCAGTTCCTGGTGTTGATTAAACCTTCCTCTACAGTTTCCCTTTTCCTTGGAATCTCCGGAGCTGCTCCTTCACACAACCTTGTTCTGTAGATTTCCTTCAATCCCCTGGTGTGTTTTTGTGTCCTGCCAGGGTTCTCCTAGAAACATAATTGTGGATCTTCAGCAGGTACAAGTGACAGTCAAAGCTACGCATACTCTGGCTTTATTAACGTGCGGTAGCCTGGAGGAATAAGAAGGAGACATCTGGCTAAACAAGTGACCTAAGATCATCCAGATGTGGGCAGGAGCGGATTTTGAGTAAGGGTGGGGAGAAGATGAGGCTCGGGGTCACCACAGATCCATTACAGAGAAGAGACTGGGCCCATTGCACGAGAAGGACTCAGCATCCTCCTGACTCAGCTTAGGCAGGGCTGCCTGGGAAAGCCTGATACATTTTAGCCTCAGCCATTGGGATTTTAGTGACAAACATTGATTTTGATTCTAAGGTTTGTCTGCGTTTAGCCAGGTTTGCCCCAACGGTTCTAGGAGTGCTTCTGTCCCCTGTGAGGACCGGGTTTGTGGTTCCGCCAGAACGATTCTCCCCCATTCCTTTCCCCCTTCTTTCTTCTTCCTTCCTCCCATCTTGTCCACCTCCCACTTACTTCTTCCTCCTCTTTGTCTTCTTCCCTCTTTTCCTTTCTTCTCTTCCTTTTTATTCTTGGTGGGTCTTTTTAACGTTCCGCGGCGTTGTGGGAGAGGACTTAAACAAACACCTCATAATTTAGGAGCCCATGCTTCTTTCTTCCCATTATGTAATTGAGACTGTTGCCCTGGGCCCCATCTGGGTCAGGAGATGTCACCCAGAAAAGCTGGTTTCCTAACTCTTGCAGGGATTTTTTTTTTAGTCTCTAAAATTATAGCTCTAAAATGCTCTAAAATTTTGTGTAAAATGAGTAATAGTTCATTTTGAGTGATATGCAATGCCTGTTAATTGAATGTTCAGTGAATGAGTCTGTGTAGAGTTGAGTTTAGAAGGTAAACAATTATTGAGATGAATAATTGTTCTTCATCATTTGCCTTACTTGCTGAGTTATTTTCAAGGAGATTTCGGTGTTTCCTGCAACTTAGCTGTACTTAGTACTTTGAAATGTGTTGCAGAAAACTTGAGAAAATATTTAATAAGAACCATGGGTGTTTTGAACAGCTCATTTTCAGAGCTTCCAGGATGCTGATAATTTAAGTCATTGTTCATAGTAAGACTTTTTATTGATGTTGGTAGAAACTTAAACACTACCAAAGATGATAAGAGTTTGGATTCTGAACCAAAATCAGCATTTACTACATTTATGATCCCGTTTCTGGCTTAACTATAAATAGATCATTGCTTTCTCAGTAAAAATGATTTAAGTTGGATGGCTATTGATTGGGTGAGACAGTGTGGAAATCCACGATGTATTTATTGCTCCCACCAAAGCTGCCGTTTCTGACTGGGTAAGCCACTAGAGCTAAGACTGTTTTAAACACAGTGTAGGGCAAATGTTGACTGTCACCGAGCTCCCAGGGAAAACTGGCGGAAGCACTGACATTGAATTCCTGAGGTAAGATTAGCACAGTGTTGTTACAGCTCTAGATGATCTTGAACAGGCAATATTCTCTCATCGTCAACGAAGGAAAAGTTTTATTAATTTATACCTTAATCAATTTAGTATGAAACATGTTTGAGAGTATTGATTAATGGGTTCAAATGTTCCAATGATGACATCTTGAAGTTTGCAGTTGTATGGATTGAACGGAGTGAAAATATTTTATTTTAGCTTAACTACATAAACATATGGCAAAGGCAGGTATGAACCTTTGTTTTATTGTATCCCCCCCCCCCCAGCATTGAGTGAGACAGTCATGTAACAAGCACCCAGCAAGGACTGCTAATGCCATGCACTATGGGCACTCTGGGTGTTTCTGCTCCAAAGCCTTGTTCTATGGGCCTTTCTCTGGTTGGTAATGCTTTTCATCCTTTCATGGTGACCTGTCTTTGCTTATTTTTGGGACTTAGACATGTGTTATAGATCAAGAAGCTCTTCATTTCACTACTGACTGATCAATAGTATTTTGTGTGATTTCTCCCTTACACTCCTGGTGCATTTATCTTAGATTCCACTTAAGTTGGCTCTCATTTGTTTTCTTCAGTGTGTGTTTGTGTGTGTGTCTCCTGGCTTCCAGCTTCATGTGTTCAGTCCCACTCTGTCCTGGCTGAGCATGACACTTTGAAGGTTGTGGACATGAACAGGGACCCATTACTGCAGGAGGGTAAACCTGTGCCATGATGCTGCAGAATGCATGTTCAGTGTAAAGAAACGACAAGGCATATTACATGGCACTCAGAGTCAAACCTGCCTCAGGCTTGGCTAGAATTGTGTGTACTTATGCTTATGCCGTGGAGGGGATCCAGACACTGATACCTGTGTGAAGTTATTGCTGTGAGACAGTCTTGAGCGCATACTTGCTCATGTATAGTTACCGTTTTCCGCCTGATGCTCAGCATGGTACCTCACCCACAGTAGGTACTCAGTAAATATTTTCAGTCTGTTTTTGTCTCAATTTTCTGTCTCAAAGATATAAATATCTTCCCAGTAGATATTCCCAAGTTTTTAGTCAAGACGTGGCTGAGGGTTATGGGCCTCCTCCCATATTCATGCCTACTCTCTGCCCTCTCTCCGTTCTCTACCAAAAGTATTCCTGTTGCTCCAGCACAGCCTCTGTGTTCCATATGCCCTGGTTCTCTGGATCACTGCACAGTGACCCTGTGGACTGAAATCAGAGTCCTTCTTGCTTAGGCCCCAAGGCAGAGCTTACCAAAAAAGTCAGAGCCATGGTACCAAGGGGACAGGGGACAGAGGGAGTGGCAGGAACTAGGACCATTGTGAGCTCACTGATATTGAGAGAACTGGGGGGTTGGGGGTTGACCAGGCTCCCCTAGTAGCCTGACAGAAATCTTAGCCTCAGTTTTGGTTCACTAAAATGGGACAGAGCTAAACAGACAGTCCTCAGAAAAACCACAGTTTTCTGCTAGCTCAGCAGGCACCCCATGACCCCTTCTGCTGGCTCAGTAGGCCCCCAAAGCCCCTTTCCTGGCTCAGCAGATGCCCCCAGTCTCCAGATAACTTAAGATGGCCTTTCCTACGCTAACCACTAGGACCTTCCACTGTCAGCCCCCATACTAATCTTTCTGCCACCAATCAGCCCCAAATTAATCCCTTCTCTCTGGAATTCCCCTAACTCAGTTTAAAAGGAGCTTGTGACCTTTGGGGATCTCCATGTGCCACCCCAACATTGGAATTAATAAAGCACTCTTGTTATTGCTATGTTGCTGTTGGTCTTCTTTGGGGGCTTCTCTTGGACCCTAACACCATTCCACCACGTAAAGCTGTCTTGCTGTGTCACGGACGCCTTAATCACCCGGGGCACAGTCACTCATGTCAGTTTATAGCCTTGTTTCTCCCAGCGAAAATAAACCCAAGCTATTTAACCTCTGTGTCTGGATTTATTCACCAGACTTTGTCACTTGCTGCCGGGAGCAGCATTTTCTTTGAGACAATGTTGTGCGTCTTTTGCAAGAGTGTCATATAGCATTTTTGATAGGTTTGAGTTCATGGGACATATTCAGGTGAGGATTTCTCTGAATAGTTAGTTATTCTTTAATTTTTAACTGTAGTTTTTTTTTATTTAATTTATTTATTTATTAAAGATTTCTGTCTCTTCCCCGCCACCGCCTCCCATTTCCCTCCCCCTCCCTCAATCAAGTACCCCTCCCTCCTCAGCCCAAAGAGCAATCAGGGTTCCCTGCCCTGTGGGAAGTCCAAGAAACCCCCACCTCCATCCATTTCTAGTAAGGTGAGCATCCAAACTGCCTACGCTCCTACGAAGCCAGTACGTGCTGTAGGATCAGAGACCCATTGCCATTGTTCTTGAGTTCTCAGTAGTCCTCATTGTCTGCTATGTTCAGCGAGTCCGGTTTTATCCCAGGCTTTTTCAGACCCAGGCCAGCTGGCCTTGGTGAGTTCCCAATAGAACATCCCCATTGTCTCAGTGTGTGGGTGCACCCCTTGTTTTCCTGAGTTCCTTGCTCATGCTCTCTCTCCTTCTGCTCCTAATTTGGACCTTGAGATTTCTGTCCGGTGCTCCAATGTGGGTCTCTGTCTCTGTCTCCTTTCCTCGCCTGATGAAGGTTAATATTCAGGAGGATGCCTATATGTTTTTCTTTGGGTTCTCCTTATTTAGCTTCTCTAGGATCACTAACTATAGGCTCAATGTCCTTTGTTTATGGCTAGAAACCAAATATAAGTGAGTACATCCCATGCTCCTCTTTTTGGGTCTGGCTTACCTCACTCAGGATAGTGTTTTCTATTTCCATCCATTTGCATGCAAAATTCAAGAAGCCCTTGTTTTTTACTGCTGAGTAATACTCTAATATGTATATATTCCATACTTTCTTCATCCATTCTTCCATTGAAGGGCATCTAGGTTGTTTCCAGGTTCTGGCTATTACAAACAATGCTGCTATGAACATAGTAGAGCATATATTTTTGTTGTATGATAAGGCCTCTCTTGGGTATATTCCCAAGAGTGGTATTGCTGGGTCCAGGGGTAGGTTGATCCCGAATTTCCTGAGAAACCGCCACACTGCTTTCCAGAGTGGTTGCACAAGTTTGCATTCCCACCAGCAATGGATGAGTGTACCCCTTTCTCTACAACCTCTCCAGCAAAGGCTATCATTGGTGTTTTTAATTTTAGCTATTCTGACAGGTGTAAGATGGTATCTTAAAGTTGTCTTGATTTGCATTTCTCTGATCGCTAAGGAGGTTGAGCATGACCTTAAGTGTCTTTTGGCCATTTGAACTTCTTCTGTTGAGAATTCTCTGTTCAGCTCAGTGCCCCATTTTTTTAATTATAGTTTTAAACTAAGGCCCTACTTAATTTTTTTTCTTGGAGCTAAACCCTTATAATTCCTGTCTTAATATTTTGTTTTAACTTTTTCTAATTTCTCTCTCTTTTATGAAAATGTGTTATATGATACTAATGAGTTGTATGCTTTAACATTAATTAGTCATATGCAATTAAGTAGTTCAAATATATATAAGATGTAGGCATACTATGAAATTTAATAATAATATATAATTAATTTTTATCAACTATGTAATAGACTTTTAAAGAACATTTAATTAGTGTGTGTGTGTGTGTGTGTGTGTGTGTACAAACATGTGATGAAAACTGTGGGAAACACTTCTCTCTTTCTCTTACGTTGGTCCCGGGGATAGAGCACGGGTCCCCAGGCTTGGGGGCAGACCCCTTTAGTTTCTGAGCCATCACTGCATCTCTCCAACTGCCTTTTATTCTTGGAGTGCTTGCTCTGCTGCTCAAGGTGGTCTCAAACTCTCAAGTCTCTTGTCCTTGTCTCTACACCTGTACCAGGATAACAGGTGGGAAGTCTCAAGTCTCTTGTCCTTGTCTC
>NC_022025.1:630129-632561 GCF_000317375.1 Microtus ochrogaster
ACACCTGTACCAGGATAACAGGTGGGAAGTCTCAAGTCTCTTGTCCTTGTCTCCACACCTGTACCAGGATAACAGGTGGGAAGCGCTATTCCGGCCTAACTTACTTTAATATTAGTGATGAGTGCAAATTCAAGATGTTTTACTATTTTTAAATATACGAGGTGGCTGCCCACGTGGCACACCAGGAGATCTCCATGTTTCCTAAAGAGCTGCACATCCTAGTTTAATCCTGTTAAAGTGTAGTGTAACGGAGGATCTGAGAAGAGAGATTCGGGATTTGTACAGGGAATAGATCACATTAAAGGATGAAGTTCAAACACCATTCTGGAGCAATAAACTCCTTAGCTATCTCTATGACTTCAGGTAACCTTTGATAATCTTAGAAACAAAAGAGTTCTTATTTGACTTATAAATAGCGTGTGTCCATGTCTATTTACACCCTGTCTATGTAGAATTGTGTAGGCACATGTGTGCCATGCTGTACCTGCAGAGGTCAGAGGGTTGGTTCTCTCCTCTCCTTCCACCATGTGGGTCTTGAGGACCAAACTCAGGTCATCAGCCTTGGTGGCAGGTACCTTTACCTGCTGAGCCATCTTCTTGGCCCCTTTTAAAACAACTTTTTGTCTCTATAGATTTGCCTATTCTAGATACTTCAGATAGACTTCACTTTTTTCACATTTTTCAACATTGATCCAGGTTATAGCTTGTATACTCTTTTCCTTTTTTTATTGCCGAGTGGTCATTATTTATTCATTCTCGTGGTAAACATTTGTATTAATTAAATTCTTTCATTGTGAGTAGTGATGATACATAAAAGATTTCGTGTGCACATGTGGAAATCTGAGCATTCCACAGAACAAAATGTGTGTCATACGACCTTGCTACACGCAGTAGGGTGTTTCTTGTTTTTCCATGTTCTAGTTTATGTTTCCCAAAACTGCTAGCCATGATACATTATGGTGATTTTATAGCTTATTCCTTTTAAGAGAAAGCCCAAATTGCAGCACTGGGTGGGGGAGGGGGAGGGGGGGGTGAGAGTTATCCTGGGCATTCTACTGCTGTGCTCTGCCCCAGTCGCTGGAGTTTTCTTTCATCTGTCTGTCTGTCTGTCTGTCCGTCCGTCCGTCCGTCCGTCCATCCGTCCGTCCGTCCAGCCATCTATATAACTTTGCTGTTAAATAATTCCTATGCCATAGAAATTCCCCTTTTAAATGTGTAATTTAATCTTAATTCTTTTTTTTAAATATAGCTTTTAGTAAGCTTGCAGTCATTTTCAGTGTGTCGTTTTCCTCTTTAGGGGGTGAGACTCCCTGGCTTTTATCACAGCAGCATCCGTGGGTGCTGTTGCATGCTCGCGAGATTCCTCGGCTCAGGTTCCTATCAACAGGACTCCCGGCCACTGTTGGATGCCATCTTCAGCTTAACTGAGCCAGTTCCATCTTCTTGCCGTGGATTCTCTTATTTAATAAATATTTCAACACTTAATCAATCAACCATGTGTTCCCAGATTTCTAACAGTTCTCAACAAACATTCTCTCCAAAATCTGTTATTTCAGAGTGAATTGTTTGTGTTGTTTCCCTCAAGAAATAATTAGGTTAGGAAAAGCCCGTATGCTTTCCTTTGAGCCTCATATGTTCATGACAGAAAGGGTTCAGGAAGAAGGCTCCAAATGTGCCTAGGGTTGTTAGTGCTGCTGTACTGGTGTGCGTGCATGCATGTGTGTGCATGTGTGTGCATGCATGCATGTGCGTGCATGTGCGTGCATGCGTGTGTGCATGCATGTGTGTGTGTGTGTGATGGGATGTTTCATCTCCGTGAGGCCTTTGGGTCAGCTTTTGGTCTTGGATTTCACTTGAAGAGAGATATGACTGCTTTCTGTGCACTTCTCTCCTCTGTGGTTGAGTTTGTCAGTTATGTCTGAGCCTTAACCACAGCTTCTTAAGTCCCTGCTCTCTGCAGTATATTGTCACCAGAACTGCAGGTCCTTTTTGTCTCTTTCTCCTTCCATCCTTGCAAAATATTTTGACTGTGTCAAAAACAAATAAACTGAGATTGGAAAGTATGGAATAGACTTGAAGTCTTCTTTCTTTTTGTACAAAGTTTTAACATGACAGCTCTTGCCAGGTTTCTTTGAGTTGCCTAGTACTTGCTTTATCACCCAGGCTGACCTCAGGCTTCCTGAATACTGGGAACATAGCCATGTGCCTCTGATTCCGTTATTTCACAATAACATATGCATGTATGTTTGTATATGTCTGTGTGCATGAGTGTGATAACTGCTTTTTATGACTTGGTAGGTAAACTGACATTCATTTAATTCACTTCATTGATACTTACTGAAGATGTACTATATGGTGAGAACTGTTCCAGGCCCTTGGATTATGTCAGCGATTACTTTTATCCATATTTTAGCAGGTGTGTTAGCTAATAA
>NC_022025.1:632661-633261 GCF_000317375.1 Microtus ochrogaster
AACCACATGGTGGCTCACAACCATCTGTAATGAGGTCTGGTGCCCTCTTCTGGCCTGCAGGCATACACACAAACTGAATATTGTATACATAATAAATATAAATAAATAAATAAATGAAGTGCTATGGGAAGAAAACAGCATGCCAGTGGGGATTTTATAGTCTTGGGATGGCCGAGTAGCACGAAAGCATAGGCTGTGATTTCATTTTCCGTGTTGGAGATTGACTTTAGGGCTTGTGCAGGTTAGGCCAGCACTCTATCACGGTAGTAATGCTCAGCCTCTATTGTCATTGTTAGCAGGGTGCTTGCTCCCCGAGTCCTCGGAGACGACCTCCTTGGAAGGTGAGAAATGAAGCTGCAGGCGTCCAAGAGAAGCATTCCAGCTGGATAACCAGTAGATAACTCCAAGGCTTAAATGTGTCGGTCAAGAAGGTGGTGCTTGCCAGGCGTGGTGGCACAACCTTTAATCCTAGTCCTCAGGAGCCCAAAGTGGGCAGATCTCTGTGAGTTCAAGGCCAGGCTGATCTACTTGGAGAGTTCTGGGTCAGAACTAGAGTAAGACTGTCTCAAAAACAAATAAACAAGGAAACAGACTAACACA
>NC_022025.1:633836-636655 GCF_000317375.1 Microtus ochrogaster
CAGGCTGGTCTCGAACTCACAGAGATCCGCCTGCCTCTGCCTCCCGAGTGCTGGGATTAAAGGCTTGCGCCACCATCGCCCGGCTAGTCATATTATTTTTTGTGCTATTAAATAGACTTACATTTTACGGTTAATGCATGCACGGAAATAAGCTTCCCGTTTTTGTGTTTGTAGACTTTGCAGTGCTAACAGGCTCTAAGAGCTTACTAAGTAGCATGGACTTTTTACTGTGCATAAAAGATGAGAAGGACGCTTCCAACTCACCTTCGAACAGATTCTGTTTCACCAAAGGAGGAAGTAGACACAAATTGCATTAAGACACTTTCATTAGCTGTCTAAGAGGGAATGCAAGATGATTCAGCATTGGAGCAGACCGAAACAGGAGTTGAGAAACCGAAGAGCTTGAGCAGGGGCGTAGCTTAGTGGGAGAGTGTGTGTCCAGCCTATTCAATTGCTACCACCCCAAAAATGAACAGGCAGATAAAAAGCCCCTTTTAAAAAGCAGACTCATCAGTCAATTTCATAGTGGAAGAATGAATCCCATAACTCTTTGAGGCTCCCCAAAACTCAGCCGCCCAGCCTCTCCCTGTCCTGCAGAGAGTGCACATTACAGTCTTGCAGTTGTCACTAGTGAACTCAGCAGCAAACGTGACAGCACTAATTCCAATCAGAGTAGGCAGAGTGCAAATGCTGATACGGACTGTGTTCTCTAGGACAATGGTATTGCTTATAGCTACCACATAACAAACCAATAAGGTAGTTTATATGAGAGCAGTGTTTACTGTAGTCCTGGGCAGTACGTCCCACTTTTGTGTAATCACTACATCTAAGATGACTTTTCTTCAAATCATCATCCTATTGTAGTTGTCAGAGTTGAAATTTCCAGTGAGCAAGTCCTCTGTACCAAGCAGGTTGCTGAGCACTGGGGGCCCAGGGCTCTTGGTCCCATGTTGAGAGTGGAGGACTGTGCAGTCAAATGAGATGGACCTGTCAGACAGAGGCCGGAGGGACTGTCAGCTAGGGAAGCCACAATGGAAGCAGAAATAGTCTGGCCGCTGATTCCAGAAGGAATTTTGTTCATATATGCTTAGTCTTTTGCTGCTTATACGTATCTTCACTCTTAAACCTGTTTAGTCTTTACAGCATATCGGAGGCTGCCACTTAATAAATAGAAAGCCTGAGGCATAGAAAACTTCAGTAATTACCCAAGATCACTCATTATACAAGAGGTAGAGCTTGGGTTTAGGAAGGAAATGTGTCTGTAGAATCTGGAGTTCTAACTGCTGCTCCAATGCAGCTTTTCTTAGTTATCGTGGAGAAGGAAAGCTCTTTGGGGCCGGATTTAAAAACTGGGTTATGTTACTGCCTTGCATAACAGAAGCATGCCTTTCCAGGCAACAGAGGTCTGTGGGCAGGACCTTCTTTTCCTCAGAGTCTGCTGAGGTTCTCAGGGAGTCCTTGGCACACCTTGCATTCAGGCTTGAAGTTGTCAGGAAGATGGTGGAACATTCCAGGAAGATCAGCGAAGGGCAGAGATGGTGCAGGGAGTTTGCTGAGGATGCTGGTCTGGGGAATGTTGAGTCAGGAGCCTTTGCCAGGATGCAGTTTCTGAGAAACTCAGTGGGGGAGGTACAGAGAGAGGCTACCTACATGACTTTGAGATGTGAATAAATGCTCCCTCGGGATGACTTAATAAGTTAAATGACCTCTGTGGCGCTTTTGAAGTGCTCATTTTCATGGAGTAACAAGAAGTAAAGTGTCATAAAACCCAACTTGGCTTTCCCCTTTGTAAAAGGAATCTAGATTCCTGCAGAAATCCTTTCTTTAACTCAGTATGTCGTATGCATGGAGTCCTCTTAAAATTATTCTAATTTGCTCCCAATGAGGCAAGAACTAGGGAGCATAGTGTATTCAACTTTGTATCAAAACATTGAACATCCAGAGACCTGGATCCCACAATGCCAGCATAGACCCCGTGTTTGTGCAGTTTTGTGAGGTTTGGTGTCTGCGCAGAGGGAGAAAATGGCTCTGGTCCAGCTCTGGGCTCGGCACTTCAATCCTCCTGCTCTAATGAGGCCATGGCTCCTAATTATTTTATTTGGTTTTATTTCTGTTTATGACACTATGATGCCCACGGTCCACCAGCCTTTGACATAAAATTGTTTGTTACAGGTTGAGTTTGTGCCAGAAAGGTCAGGTGAACAGTTTCATCCCTTTTTGTGTTCAGGCGTGAGGGTGATCATGATGCTAAGGAGAAATCTTGAGGATTACGGGCCTTGTGCCCTTGGAGAAGGATGTCTTTCAGGGCTAACAGGATGGCCTGTGGTTCTGACTTCCTGTCAGTACCTACTGTGAGCATGTCCGAGAAGCCTCCCAGGAAGGCTCTCATCTTTCCTCATTTAGAGCACTAGCAATTCCTTTTACTTACAGCTCTTTGTAGGTGGACTCAGCAAGCTACAGAGTTCACTCCTTCCAAAATATAGGTATATAGTTGGCGCCATTTCTTGCCCTAATTTGTATGCATGTTCACATACATATGTACACATGAGCATTATAAGATATGAATTGGTTTGTAGAATTTTCTTGTGTTTCATAAAACAGCATCTCTTAGTGTTTTTTTTCTTCAAGACATAATTGAGACTCTATATTTTTATTTCTTTATTTTTCAAGATAGAGTTTCTCTGTGTAGCCCTGGCTGTCCTGGAATTCATTATATAAGGCCAGGCTGGTCTTGAACTCGGAGATCCACCTGCCTCTGTCTTCTGAGTGCTGGGATTAAAGGTTTGGGCCACCACTGCCTGGAGTATTTTTTTTTTTTT
>NC_022025.1:636755-641200 GCF_000317375.1 Microtus ochrogaster
CTCGAACTCACAGAGATCCGCCTGCCTCTGCCTCCCGAGTGCTGGGATTAAAGGTGTGCGCCACCACTGCCCGGCTGCCTGGAGTATTTTTGAAATACATTCCACTTTTTAGGGAAAGTGTTTCGTGATGAGGGTTAAGTGAGCAGATTGATCTTTCTACGGCAGAAGCCAGTAGTGACTTGCTTTGGTAAATAATAGAAGCATGAATAAATTTACATTCTAGAATCTCTTTATCTATTCTATGACCAAATACTTTCATTGTTTTTGCCATCCCTTAGATTTTTATCACCATGTCTATGAAATTTTCTTCATTGGAACCGTTTTCACATAGGTTTCTGTATTTGTTTGTTTTGAGACAGGGGCTCACAGTGTAGCCCGGGCTATCCTGGAACTGAATGCAGAACTCAAGCTCACATCAGACCTGTGTCATTCTCTTCCCTCCCATGTGCTTAGATGTGAGGCATGTACCACCACGCCTGACTTCATTAATATTTCTAAAGGCAGAATTGCTGAGATGACTATATACCAGATACATGTAAAATAAGTTTTTAAAATTGATATTTATGTCTTACTTTAAACATATACGGTAGACAGATTCTTTGTTTTCCCTTTAACTTTTTTGGAATCACTTAGCTCCCTTATTCCCATTTCCTCCTTCCTCTTTGCTTTCCAAATCAAACTTCAGTCCTTGCTGACTCTGTTTAACGTGGAGTTTTGAACAAGGATAAAAGCATCATATACTGCTCTTACTTGGGGGTTTTCTACTGAGGGACAAAGGTTATGCTGTGCAGATGTCAAAAAATGGTAAAGAGTCGCTCTTTAGAGCAGCTTGGAGATGCTAGCTGGTAGTATGTGAAAACCCATCAATTACATTGTAGGGCTAGATTTATGTTATAATTTGCTGTTCTAATTTCTTGCTGTGTTCTGCCTGTGACTATGTTCAATAACTCCATACTTTAATTTTTTTTAAAGATTTACTTATTATGTATACAATGTTCTGCCTGCAGTCCAACAGAGGGCACCAGATCTCAATATAGATGGTTGTGAGCCACCATGTGGCTGCTGGGAATTGAACTCAGGACCTCTAGAAGAGCAGCTAGTGCTCTTAACCACTGAAGCCATCTCTCCCAGCTCTAAATCCGTGCTTTTAAGGCATATTTTTCCACAGATGGCTGATATTCTGATCTCTCTCTCTTCCTCCATTCCCACACATACATATATGCATACGCACATGCACATACACACGTACATACAGTGTTCACTCGCCTTCCATCACTGTGGTAATTGGGTAATGAAATGACTATTGTGTTCCACTGGTCTTCATCCCGCCACCTGGGAGACAAAAATACAATGACTTTGTGGTGGTTCTTGTTTCTAGAGCGCTGTCATTTCATATCACAGGGATGAAAGCTTTGGTGGTTGCTGGAGGGTTACGGATGAAAATACTCGTTGTCACTGTAGACCATGACAGACCATGGCGATGACTCTTCCTCTCCAGTATAAGTTTTGCTTTTTTTTTTTTCGAGACAGGGTTTCTCTGTGATTTTGGAGCCTGTCCTGGAACTAGCTCTTGTAGACCAGGCTGGTCTCGAACTCACAGAGATCCGCCTGCCTCTGCCTCTCGAGTGCTGGGATTAAAGGTGTGCGCCACCACCGCCTGGCTTTGCTCTTTAATTTTTTTCTTGGATTATTTCTTGACACATGCATGAAAAATTTTTGGGCAGTTGAGATATGTAGTACAGAAGTAATTTGTTTCTTTTAAAAGTTATTGTGCACATGCACGGATATATGTGTGTGTGTGTGCTTGCACACGTGTGTGTACACATATGTGTATGAGCGTGTGAAAAAAGCCCTCTTGAATTATGTAACTTCATTTCCTAGCCACAGAAGAGTGAGCAAAGGCTCACCCTATGGGGATTTGCTTCCTAAAAAGGTGCAGTAGGATTGATGCATTTACCATGAGGTTTTGTTCAGCGATAGTCTCCAGTTTTCCTTCTACAGACACTGGAGGTAGCCCCTCAGTGCAAGTGATCTTAATTCTCGGGCACCTTTAGTATCTGTAAGTGAGATGCAATCATAGGAAAAGACAGAATAGGGCAGGCTGAATTAAATCTTGACGTGAAGAACCCCCCATTTTTAGTTCTACTCTTCGGAGCTGGCCCCTTTCTGGTGTTGTCCCCAGGGCACACTGTGAGCTTATTTACAAGTTTGCTTTTGAAATTATTGGCTTGGGGGCTCAACCGCCTAAGTATTGATTGGAGTGTGAGCTTCACGACTCGTTCATATTTCTCCCTCTGATTTTCCCCATCTTTGGCATTTCCCACCTGCATTGCTATCTGCAGCAAGTCTCTCCACTGCAAACACATCCCTTTACATTTACAACACTATGATTATGGCTCTTTCCTCGTCTCACATGTGAGCAGAAGGTGGAAGGTAGGGAGTTTTCCCGACTCTGTTTTCAATCAAATGTCAAGCCCACTGTGGGTTGGGAAGAGTGGGCTGGGAGGCACTCATTTCTTCCAGGTCTTCCCTGCACAGAGGAGCAGCAGCTTTCCCAGGGCCGATTCACCTGAGGGGTTTTCTCTACTCCTTACGGATTTTAGGACTCCCTACGCTCAGGTTTAATTACAGCCCAGCGTTGCCCGGCTACTGAGTATCTGCAATGTCTTCTTTGACCTTCAGAATGAGGCGAGTGAGCATTTCCTTGTCCAGGCCTGAAAGTAAAGGTCTAGTAATGGGCAGCTAATGGCTGGGATGATTGAGAGAGCGATTTATCAGAAGGTAGCGAGGCATAAATAGGTAATGAGGCTGCCTGGCTTCCTGGATGGAGAGCTGAGAAAATGGGAGCGGATGCCAGGGTCAGCACAGTCTGCCTTCCTGCTTATTGGAACAGGGGCCACTGGAGCAGAGGACCTCAGCATCCAGGAAGTCACAGGGTCCAGGGCCGTCAGTGTCCCCAGAACTCCAGGGAACTCAGCAACGCAGATGCAGGGCCTCTAAAGAAGTCATCTTATTTGACATCTGCACAGCATAACCTTTGTCCCTCAGTAGAAAACCCCCAAGTAAGAGCAGTATATGATGCTTTTATCCTTGTTCAAAACTCCACGTTAAACAGAGTCAGCAAGGACTGAAGTTTGATTTGGAAAGCAAAGAGGAAGGAGGAAATGGGAATAAGGGAGCTAAGTGATTCCAAAAACACCTCTACAAGGACCGGCATATTGTCTACCGCAAAGTAGACACTCAATAAACTTGGTCTTGGTTCTTTTTTTTTTTTTTTTAACTAAAATGGCAAAGATTGGAATCTCCATGTTATTTATCATAGAGTTCCTCCTGTGACCCCACAATATGCCAGCTCCCACTTACCTTTTCCTTCTCTTCCTTACACAAAACTTTAAAACTTATGTTGTTTCGGTTGAACTCAACAAGCTTTAGGTAGTAAATTTTCAGAAGAACATATATTTTACTTGTAAGAAATACTTGGGATAGTTGAATGTGTTGTGATCTTGTGGTCTGAGCATAGAGGTTAAAGCAGGGATATTGCTGTGAATTTGAAGTCGCCCTGGACTAGAACGCAAGTACAAAGTCAGTTAGGGATAGACAGTGAAACTCTAGCAAGAAAACGAAAGGTTATGTTTAGTAAACCAGTAGTAGATGTGGACCATCTGTTTTCAAAGGCGGACTTTTGTTATTGCTGTTCATAAGTAGCAAAGGACAGGGATGGGAAGTCTGTGTATTGAGTACCTGCTGCCACGAAGACCTTCACACCCACTTTTTAGTGCTCCCAGGATAAACTGCATTTCCCAGATGAGTCTACAGTGTCCACTTTTAATCGCCTCACACTGACATGATACCACTCTCAAAATGTTGTCTTCCCATTTCACTGTGGAATCTCAGAGACTATAGCACAGGCTTTCGTGCACTTAGGCGAGTTTTCTTAGCAAAATCAGCATGGAGCCAGTGTTGAGATGTCCCTCCGTGCCCACAGTAGGCCTGACCTTCCACACTGATTCCTCATGCTACCTGACTACATCCCAGCGCTTCCCATGATTTTCTGTGCTGACTGGACCTGATTTTGTGCCCTTGTGGGTCATTGCAAGGTATGTTTATCCAGTTTCCTCAGTTTGGGGAGCAGCATGTCACCCCAGGCTAGCTGCAGAGGGTGAGCTGCTCATATTATTAGGGCAAATATCCTTATTTTGTAATCATTCGGTTCCTTTTGACTGTGAGGCTTTGGGAGGTGGAGGGAGCAAGGACCACATCTCAGTCATTTTCTATCCTGGGGTCTTCACTGTGGTCAAAAGTCTAAGGGCTAAGGGGGCCCACTGACTTGTAACATGTCCACAGAGTGTGCACGGCTGCTCCTGACTTGCACACGTCCACAGAGTGTGCACTGCTGCTCCTGACTTGCACACGTCCACAGAGTGTGCACTGCTGCTCCTGACTTG
>NC_022025.1:641559-643238 GCF_000317375.1 Microtus ochrogaster
GTCCACAGAGTGCACACTGCTGCTCCTGACTTGCACATGTCCACAGAGTGCGTACTGCTGCTCCTGACTTGAGCATGTCCTCCTCATTCTCTTTGGTGGACAGGGCATGCTGAAAGTTGAATCCAGAACCTTGCTCACTGGAAGAATGCATCTATCCACCAAATCACACACAGGACCTCTGCTATTCCTATTGTCAATGTAAAATTTCCTTCAGAGGAAAGTCCTGTACTACATTAGTTTTTTTTTTTCCTTCTCAAAAACATAAACACAGTGTGGCCAGATTCACGTAGCCCTCCTTTGGTTGGGTTAGCTCTCATAAGAGGGTTTTGTTTTGTTTCTAGACAGGGTCTCTTACCATGTAGATCTGGTTGGCCTAGAACTTGCTCTGTAGATCAGATTCACAGAAATCCACTTGGTTTTATGTCATAGTCCCAAGTGTTTGGGTTAAAGGCGTATGCCGTCATGCCTGACCCACTGAGCCGGGATTTTTGTAAAATGAGGCCATACTATACCTTTGGCCCCCTCTGTATGTTCAGGCTCCTTTCCTGTCCCTTCAACCCGTGTTACAGCTCAGGGCCCCTGGAGGACACAGGTGCCAGATCATTTGGGCTTTCCACCCGTTAGAACTGTGAACAACATAAACCTATATTTGTACCCATTGCCCGGCATCATGTGCTCTGTTCTAGTCCCACTAAACAGGCTAACGATTCCTGAAGCCTGCCTGTAGCACGTGACCCCTGTGATCCCACGCGCGTCAGTCCTGCGGCTCTGTGCGCCTTGATTTTAACCCAGCCGTGGAGGAAAATAACATACAACACTGGTTCATGAACTCACTGGAGCTGTTTTCCTAACTGTTTGAAAGCAGTGCCGGGGACTCATATCCACTCCTTATTATGGTTATAGCACATTGCTCAAAGCTTAGTGTCTTAGAATAATAAAAAATATAGTCTTATAGTTCTGGGAGATTTTATGAAGCTAAGTGGAAAGTATTGTCTGTGCTGTGTTCCTTTGGGAGGCTTTTCTCTTCAAATCTTTTTAAGTTTACGCAGAGGTCAGAGCATATCTTGACTTCTTCTGCCACATGGGTCCCAGGGATTACACTCAGATAGTCAAGCTTGACAGCAAGTCTCTTAAACCACTGCTGTGTTACTACCTCAGCCTTCTGGAGACTGCTCGTACTCCCTGGTCATCCTGCCAGCCTCACGTGGCTCTGTTCTGTACTTCCACTGCCATGTCTTCTCTGTGGTCTTCTTGCCCCCCTCTTACAAAGACAGACGTTATCAGAACCCATGCAATTCACGATAATCTCCCCATTAAGTCTTCAGCTTAATCATTGCTGTGGGATCCCTTTTGCTGTGTAAGGCAATGTGTTCACAGTCCCGGGACAAGAATGTGAACGTTTTGCGGCCTGATGTTCTTCTAGGTGACTTTTAGTCACTGGCGTTGCTTCATTGAAGTCACTCCGTCAGAAAGGTCTTCCAAGACCGCTTTAGGACTCCCACCCATTTTGGTAATTTTGACTACATTGCTTGATTTTATTAACTCTTAAAAGAGTGGATTAATCATTTTCTAAAGGTTTTTTATTTTTTTTTATTTTTCGAGACAGGGTTTCTCCGTAGCTTTTGGTTCCTGTCCTGGAACTAGCTCTTGTAGACCAGGCTGGCCTCGAACTCACAGAG
>NC_022025.1:643338-649059 GCF_000317375.1 Microtus ochrogaster
TTTTTCGAGACAGGGTTTCTCTGTGGTTTTGGAGCCCGTCCTGGAACTAGCTCTTGTAGACCAGGCTGGCCTCGAACTCACAGAGATCCGCCTGCCTCTGCCTCCCGAGTGCTGGGACTAAAGGCGTGCGCCACCATCGCCCGGCTTCTAAAGGTTTTTAAAATCTAATTAATGGTTCACTTTCTGTCTCCCGCTAGCAGGCAGGTGGAACAGAATGTGGTCAGTCTGACTGCTTCTCAGCACTAGGGTCACCATCAGAGAAGTTTGTCCAGGTGGTAATTCTGCATGTAGTCCATGAAAAACAACTTATCTTAGAGTTGTACTAAGTAAAACACACTTAACAAACTGAACCTTAGTTAAAATAAACTTTCCTTTTATATTTGCTTTGCATTTCGGTGTCTCCTTGGAACCTGACTGAGGTCTGTAAAATTAAAAAGGCAGAAGTAAAAAGGAACTGCAGGAAAAATTATGTAAAAATCAGACTGAATTATTCTGTGTGAAATGAATGGTACTGGGGGACATCATGTTCACTGAGGTAAACCAGACAGAGAGACAAGTACTTTCTATTGTGCTTCTCACATATGGCAGAGAAAATGTCAGTTGAGAAGAGGAGGGGGAGGAAGAATGGTAATTTCTAGAGGCTAGCAGAGGGGTGAAAAGAAGGTAGTGGGAGTGGGATAGCAGTCACAAAGCACACGACAGAGGGATGAGCTCCAGTATCCTGTCACACTGTAGATGATGGCGCTCACGCTGAGCCCGTATGTATTTCATGACAAAGTGTAAGAGAAGAGCTCAGAAACGCCAAAGTTTAAGAAATGCTAAGGAAATGGAAATGCTAATTGCCCTGGTAAGATTTTATAAATGATTTGAAATATTTCTTTATATCTCATACAGATAAACAATTATGGCATGTTAATTAAAAAGGAAAAAATGTGAGAAATAATGCAAACAGTAAATACTTTGCTAAAAATAATGGTAACATTCCCTTGGTCTGAGCCATCATCTCAAAGTGGCCTGTTCACCACAGACACTTACTGTGCTAGCATTTGTAATCCCAGGAGACAGGGATAAAAGTTGGTGTAGTCACACAAGGGCCTGGGAGGATAGAGGAGGGAAAGGTTCATTTTAATTGAGACGTCAGTTCTGGTAAGTAGAGCTTTTCCAAAACATAGTCTTAACTTTAGGAAACCGGAAGCGCTTTTAGGCAGGAAGAACACTCTTGATTTGGCGTTAAGAGCTAGCAGGTCTAATGGGAAGACTACGTGTCGTAAGCAGGTAATTGGATCGCTGTTCACTTACGCACCTAGGTGATTAATGAAACGGCCTCTAGGAGCCACTCAGGAAACACTGACTGAGTTCCTGATGCGCAGCACCGAGTCTCCGCAATCACCCTCACCTGCGGTGAGGAGAGGGAGGTGGGAGACTTCACGGCAGAGGACTGCTGGGGACAGAATCGTGTTCCCTGGAAATTCATGTGTAGGAGCTGTCACGCCCAGAGTAGCTGTACATGAAGACAGGACTTTAAAAGAAGAGGTTGTCAGGCTGGGTGTCCCTAATCCAAGAGAACTCATATCCTCAGAAGGGGAAGTGATCGAGAAAGCACAGAGCGTGTGAGGGCATGGTGAGACCACAGGGAGGGGCGGCCTTGTGAGAAACCTAGTCTGCCAGCCCTTGTCTGTGGACGTCTGCCCTCCTGAATTGTGAACACAAAGATCTCTGCTCTTTAAACCACCTGCCTGTGCTCCTCTCTTAGGGCCTCTGTGGCAGATTCAAGGAGGGCTGCGAACCTGACTCCTGAAAAGCAGATGGGGTTGCTTTCAGGAAATCGCCTAGGTCAAGAGTGGTTCCAAAGCTTCCAGCAGGGGTAGTGAATAAAAGATACACGTGACGTGAGTCCAAGAGCAGATGAAAGAAGTAGGCGTGGGAAAGATGCAGGGAGGGGCTTGGGGCCTAGAGCCCTATGCCTGGGCACTGGGGAGGGTCGGGGGCCTAGAGCCCTATGTCTGGGCACTGGGGAGGGTCGGGGGGCCTAGAGGCCTATGTCTGGGCACTGGGGAGGGTCGGGGGTCCTAGAGCCCTGTGCCTGGGCACTGGGAGGCAGCTGAGGAGCATCTTGAAATGCTGGGGCAGGATGGAGCTCTTTGGTTGAGTAGCAAATGTGCAGCTTACACTGGGTTTTCAGCAAGGGTCTTGGGAGATCAGGGGATTGTGGTGTGTGACAACGGTAGAGCTGAGAGTAAGGTCTGAGGATTCTGGGAAAAAAAACAGAGGAAACCAGGGCTTGTTGAAGTTATCTGAGAAGAGTGAGGGGGAGTTAGGTTTGCCGGAGAGAAGGGGCTGAAGTACTCTGAGCACCTTGTCTTCCGGTTAGAGGAGGCTGGTGGGCCCTGACGGCGGAGCAGGATTCCCCAGCCCACATTCTTTCAAATCCTGTCCAGTAGGAGAATCATCCTATGGCTTTTGCCCATCGGGCCCTCTCTTTTCACCCAGTCGTGAGTGTACTGAGTGTGAAGTCAAGACATTTTCAAAATATAGGCTGGTTTAATCCAGCACTTTTTATAATCCAATGTGTTTTAGCAGCTGTTGTTTTTCCATTAGCAATCAGAAGATCTAAAGAGAGCACAATAACTTACAGAATCTCTGTATTTTCCATCTTTATGTGACTTATATTTTTTATTACTCTTCCCTTTTAAGGGCCTTATTATTTTAAAACTATATTTTCAATCTAAAACTGTATATACTCTTTCTCTTCTCTCTCTCAAGCCTATGATGTATATTTTTAAACACACTGTAACTGTTTCAGAGGATTTTTTTTTTTTTTTTTGGTCTGAATCTGTCTTTATTGAGTATCTGTAATCTCTTTCGGACCACATGAGCCTGTAGACTGCTAAGCGGCATGGCTACGATTTCCACCTCTGCTTTGGAGCTTGCCCCCTCCCCCCCACAAATGGCTGCCAGGAGATGCTTTTCTTTATTGCGGCTGGCAGGAACCCACCACTTAGCTTAGCTCATCAGACGCTGGCTGCTCAGGTCTGCAGGCAGCAACCAGGAGACACATCCCAGTATTGTGGCCAGCGTCAGAGACATGAGACTAGGAAATGGCTCTTGACTCCATTTCTGTGTGTCTAGAACCCTTTCCCAAGCTCTCTCAGGTTTTATGTGGTTGTGGTTGCTGAACATTTGGGTGCCATTTGTAGGCAGAGTTTCTCTGTGCCTTGGCAACTGTTCCTAAATATCCAGACTTAATATTAAGTATACATGATTTGACAATAGCTTATGCTTATTACTAACTAGCTCTTACATTTAAATTTGCCCATATTTTTTTTTAAATTATTTAACTTTATTTTATGTGCATTAGTGTGAGGATGTCAGATCTGGAACTTGAGCTACAGACAGTTGTGAGCTGCCGTGTGGGTGCTGGGAATCGAACCTGGGTCCTCTGGAAGTGCAGCCAGAGCTCTTAACCTCTGAGCCATCTCTCCAGCCCCTTGCCCATATTTCTTATCTAACTTCTACGACTTGTCTCATGGCTTGTTACCTCATTCTGTACACAACTTGCTTCCTTTGTGTCTGGCTGACGACTCCTCTTACTCTGCCTTCTTTCTTCCAGAGTTCTCTGTCCCTCCCCTACGTCCTGTCTAACTACTGGCCATCTTTGTATTAAACCAATCAGAGTGACGAATCCTTACAGTGTACAGAGGATTATTCCACAACAGTTAGGGAGTAAGTTTACTGAAGTAAAGTTGGATATGCAGTGTTTCAAGATGAGACAAAGCAGAAAAGTAGTGTCCTTGTCTCCTTGACTGGATGGCAATGAACTTTGGATTGGTGACTGCCTGGTTTCCAAGAAGGCACACAATTTTGTTTTGCTGTGCTGTCATTTATCTTCCTTGTTGAATTGCTTTCTTATTTGTGATATGATGAGCCTTTCAGGATGACCATAAGAAATACTCACATAAGAAATCACCACCGCTGACTATAAATAAGCTCTACCTTTTTGATATTGCAGTTGACTCATGTGGACAAGGCAAGCTTCCAGGTGGATGCCTTTGGAACCTCGTTCATTCTTGATGTCCGGCTAAACCAGTAAGTGCTTGCCAAGTTGTCTTCACTGTAATTATGCTATCTAGTGACTTCAAGGTGTTAATGTTGGTAATAATAAGAAATAAATGTGCATTTGAAATTGAATAGCTTTAGTAGATACCTAACTTTTACTAATATATAATAGAAGATAGGAGTTCTTCCAGCATTTTGCATAAGAATCTGTATGACTTGTGCTTCCTGTGAATGATAGATTATGAAGATATACTTAAGGCAGTAAAAGTCCTTTCTGTTTCTGTATGTGTGTGTTCATGCTCATGTGTACACGGTGTGCGGCTGGGTGACAGCCTCAGATGTCATTCCTCGGGATCTATTCAGTGTGCACACATGTGTGCACTTCCTCCCAGGTGCCGGCTGCAATGCTTGTGTGGAGGTCAGAGAACAACTGGCGGAAGCTGGTTCTCCCCGCGTGGGTCCCATCAATCCACATCAGATCCTCAGCTGGCTGGCAGGCACCTTTGCCTGCTGAGCTATTGTTCCAGGCCGGTCCAACTTCCTCATGTTCTTAAAAGAATTCTGGTGCAAAAACTTTCATTTTCTGAGGAAGAAACTCATATGGCCATATTTTTCAGAACACGAATAACGTGGTTACAATACTGAGAGAAAAGTAGGTTTTATTTTTTTTTTAAAAAAGATATTGTTATGAAATTGTTAGACATTTTCTTTTTGGCCTGAGATCTTTACTAAATGTTGGTGGTGGGTAGCTATTTTCTTAAATTTTTTTTTCTTGAATTTCATTCATGTGTTCAATGAAATATGGTCATATTAATTTGTTTTTCCATAACTACTCCCTCTATATTCCTCATAGCACCTCAACACATTCTTTTCCCAACTTTTTATCCACTAAATCCAGCTAGTACTATCCATATATCTATATATATATGGATATGGGGCCACCCACTGGAACCTAGAAATCCTTCCAGTGGCCACATCTCAAAAAGTTTGTCCTGCCTCAGCAACTATTAACTACCAATAACTGTTTAATAATCACCTGCAGTGCCTGTGCTGGAATGTTGACTGCTTGATCGTATGCAGGTCACTACAGCTCATGGGTGAAATATCTATGCCAGGTCTACATCTTGTCACTGTTCTGTTGTTGTGAAGAGACACCATGACCAAAGCAGCTCTTACAAAAGGAACCATTGAATTGGGGGCTGACTGCGGTGCCAGATGTTGAGCCCATTATCATCATGGTGAGGAGCATGGCATCAGGCAAGCGTACTTGATGCTGGAGAGGTAGCTGAGATTTCTACATCCTAATCTGCAGGCAGCAGGCAGAGAGAATAGAGAGAATGCCTGGTCTGCTTTGAGCTTTCCCAGACTCCCAAGCCCACCTCTAGTGACGCCTTTCATTCAACAGAGTCACACATCTTCTAATGCTTCTCAAATAGTGCCACTCCCTGGTGACTAAGCATCCCAATGTGTGAGCCTAGTATGCGGGGCCATTCTTATTCAAACCGCCAGTCTAGAGGACATCATCTCCCAGTGTTCTTCCTCATGTTCCAGCACTTACTTCTTTCCACCTCATCTTCAAGATGTTCCCTGAGTGCATGTGTATGGAGGGGTGGGGATAGTAATGTAGACATCCTGTTTAGGACTGTCCACTCCATCCCATGTTCT
>NC_022025.1:649227-657814 GCF_000317375.1 Microtus ochrogaster
TGGAGGGGTGGGGATAGTAATGTAGACATCCTGTTTAGGACTGGCCACTCCGTCCCATGTTCTCAGCACTGGCCTGGCACATGCATCTTTCTGTTGACTGCTGACCATTGAAAAAGAAGCTTCCATGACCAAAGTTAAGAGCAGCCAGGGTTTTAACACAAATATTTAGAAAGCACTTTAGTACAAGGACTATTTAGCAAAATAAAAGTAGAGGGTTCTTCTCAGGACCCTTTGCCTCCCAGCTATGGACTTTTGACCAGGATCACAGAACCAGAAAAGAAATTTCACTTTGTGGAGCAGACTGGAAATGCAGTTAGAAAGTTATTCCTTATCCCATAACAGCTATGCTACTTTTGCACCATTGGGTACACCGTGCCTGGCAGGTTGGGACTGCAGCAATGCAGTAAGATCGTTGGTGCATTTTTTCCCCCACCAGCCTGCATGACATCTTCCAACATTGTGTAAGCTGGCCATCGGGAGGAACTTTCTTGTTCATGTTTTGATTAACAGCTTCTCTATGTGCGACAGCCAAAGGATGTGTTGCTTTCACCAATATGGTCTCAGCATCTAGTAAATCCTCATAAGTGGTGAGGATAAGAGCATAATTAGATGATAATAACCAAGGGCATGACCATGGTCTGTTCGTTTTTCAGACCTCTGGGATCTCCCTGACCAATAACTTGTAGGGAGGAATCCCATGCCTTGCACTGTGACTTTTATTTAATAGCTCATGCAGTCACCAAGCTAATTGTATTCCATTTTTATTTATTTATTTAAAAAACTATCTTTTCTCATTTTTCATACCAATCCCAGTTCCCATTCTCTCCCCTTTTCCTGCTCCCTCCACCTTCCCCCTCACCCCACCCCCTACTCAGTCCTCAGCGAGGGTAAGTTTTCCCATAGGAAGTCACCGAAGTCTTGCACATTGTTTGAGGGAGTACCAAAGCCCTCCTTACTGTATTTAGGCTGAGCAAGGTATCCCTCCAAAGAGAATGGGTTTCAAACAGCCAGAGTAAACAGTAGGGGTGAATCCTGGTCTCACTGCCAGTGGCCACACAGTCTGCCCCAGTCACACAACTGTCACCCACATTCAGAGGACCTAGTTTGGTCCTTTGCTGTTTCCCCTGATGTCAGGCTGGAGTTGGTGAGTTCCCATTAGCTCAGGTAAGCTGTTTACGTGGGTATGCCCATCATGGTCTTGACCCCTTTGCTCATATTATTGCTCCACCCTCTCTTTGGCTGGACTTTGGGAGCTCAGCCCAGTGCTCCACTGTGGTTCTCTGCATCTGCTTCCATCAGTTGCTGGATGAAGGTTCTAAGATGGCATTTAAGATAGTCATCAATCTGACTACAGGGCAAGGCCAGTTCAGGCACCCTCTCCTCGATTGCTTAGAGTCTTATCTGGGGTCATCCTTGTGGATTCCTGGAAATTTCTCTAGTCCCAGGTTTCTTGCTAGCCCTGTAATGGCTCCCTCAATGAAGATATCTCTTTCCTTGATCTCCTTCTGTCATTCCTCCATCTCGACTATCCCGTTCCCTCAGGTTTTTCTCCCCCCCTCCCCTCCTCCCTTTCTTCCCTCCTCCTCCTGTTCTGCTCTCCTTCTTTCCCCACCCCCATGCTCCCAATTTTCTCAGGAGATATTGTCTATTTCCCCTTCCCAGAGGGAGTTCATGTATGTCTCTCTTAGGGTCCTCCTTGTTAGCTAGCTTCTCTGGGGTCGTGGGTGATAGACTCATCTTTTGCTTTACATCTAATATCCACTTATGAGTGAATACATACTATGTCTATCTTACTGGGTCTGGGTTACCTTACTCAGGATGTTCTTTTCTAGTTCCGTCCATTTGCATAAAATTCCAAGATGTCATTGCTTTTTATCACTGTGTAGTAAGTACTCCAATGTTTAAATGTACCACATTTTCTTTCTTTTTTTTTTGTTTTTTTGCTTTTTTTGTTTGTTTTTCAAGACAGGATTTCTCTGTGTTGCCTTGGAGCCTGTCCTGGAACTAGCTTTGTAGACCAGGCTGGCCTCAAACTCAGAGAGATCTGCCTGCCTCTGCCTCCCAAGTGCTGGGATTAAAGGAGTGCACCACCACCACCTGGCTAAATGTACCACATTTTCTTTATCCATTCTTCAGTTGAGGGGCGTCTAAGTTGTTTCCAGTTCTGGCTATTACCACTAATGCTGCTATGAATATAATTGAGCAGATGTCCTTATAATGTAATTAACATTCTTTGGGTATATGCCCAAGAGTGTCATTGCTGGGTCTTGAGATTTTCTGAGAAACCGTCATACTGATTTTCAAAGTGGCTGTATAAGTTTAACTCTTTTTTTTTAAACTTGTATTTTGAAACTAGCTTACTAACTAGTAGGTTTCCATGGGATTTTTCATATATCCTTAGTTTTGCTTAATCCACGCCACAGGCCTCATCCCTATATAAAATTTATTAACTCCCAAGACTGTCCACCCAGCAGCCGTTATTCACTTCACATGTGTTCTTCTGTCCCTCTAATTATTATCTTTTAGCTGAGTTGTGAGATAGTCAACTTCTGTAGAGTTTTTAATCTACCCCTCTGATGTGGGATTTTCCTCTATATGCTGTGATTACCATTAATGTATAAAGAAACTGCTTTTGACCTATAGCAGGGCAGAGCTTAGGTAGGAGGGGAAGACAGAACTAAATGCTGGGAGAAAGAAGGGTGGAGTCAGGGAGCTGCCATGGAGCCATCACTGGAGATGAATGTGCTGAAACTTTGCTGGTAGGCCACAACCTCATGGTGATGCACAGATTACTAGAAATGGGCTAAATTAAGATGTAAGAGTTAGCCAAATAAGAAGCTAGAGCTAGTGGGCCAAGCAGTGTTTTAATTAATATAGTTTCTGTGTGATTATTTTGGTTCTGGGTGGCCGGGACGAACAAGTGGGCCTCCTCCTACACCCCTCCTTTGGATTACCTCTCCCTCTACTCCTGATTTTCTCTATAGTCCCACTCCTCTCTTCCTGCCCTGAGTATTCAACTTCCCTATTTTAGTTTTACTTGTAATCTCCCATCTCCTGTCTCGTAAGCATCCTCTCAAAGACCTCTGTCTCTTTTCCTGGCTTCCCCTTGTGCTCCAAGTTAAACATACAAAAGAGAACATTTGAAGGTAGGATATATCAGATTCTGGGCAGCCGGCCTCTAGACAGCACAGGGCCCGAAAGAAACCCGCCGCATCAGTGATACTAGACTATTCTGTCTGAGGGGGTTAGGGAAAAGGACACTCACACTCTCTCAATGGCTTCCTTCTTTAGTCTCTATTCTTCTCTGAATCCTCTATTCTTTCTATTATATACTGTATATCTTCTACAGCTTATATACCTCCAGCAAGTTTTTCAGGCAACATAGGAATTACAATGTTGTTCAGGCAGCATAGGAATTACAATGTTGTTATATTCTGTTTTTCAAGTGAATGAATACAAGCGAAAAACAGCATGTTTTCCATGTCCCTTATATGACGAAACATTTTACATACTACACACGAAAAACAAATTATTCCAAGAACCCATGTACATTCATACCCAAGCCACTTGTTGTAGATCAATCGTGTGGGCAAACAACCTAGTCTTCTCAGTCAGTTTTCTTACTGGCAGGCTGCACGCTGCAGTGACAAAGAAAGGGCCAATTACTTTATTACTTATATTGAAAGATAATCTTATAACAAAACTTAAATGAATCACAAGCTTAAACTTTTATATATTAAAAAGAATCTGTCAGCTCTACTTTAAATCTTTAGGGTACATACTCATTCACCAACAGTTTACCTTTTTTTTTTAATACCAGGAGATTGAGGGCAGAGATGGGTATAAGGAATTGATCATCAGCCAACCCTAGCACGGAAAGTACATCAGCTAGTAACAACTGGGTTGCTTTGTATGTTTGACCTTAGCTATGTTTCCTTGTGAACTTTAGATTGTTTTCTGGGATTTTTCATCTCAAAGCTATTATCAAAACATCTGGTCTAACCTGAAGTTATTTTAAAGCTTTGTTTCAGCTAATGATGCACACCAAACCTGTGACTGCCTCTTTCAGCCTTAAGAGAATTAGAACCAGCCTGGCTTCTGGGACTCAATGCTTTCTTAGTCATTAACTTGAGATAGCCCATGCAGCTCCTTAGGTGACACTCATAGGCCCTGGCCATGTTACATTTCCTTATATTTATTTTTTCCATCAAAGGTCTGTATAAGCAAACATTATTATCAATTAGACAGTACAGCTTAGGGAAGAGTCATCTTCTTGATGATCTATTAGATAAAAATGCTCAGTAGATCGGGATGTTTCCAATAAGATAAACACACCACATTACAGGCAGTGAGGGTCTCCCCACATCCACTCACACCATGCAAGATACCAGAGAAAGATGATAGCAGCAAACATGTAAAGGCACAGGAGAAACAAAAGACATTCTGGGGTCTGTGGCCTTGCCTAACTGAGATTGACCCATCAGAGAATTTCCTCCTGGTGGGATAACACCTTGAACTTCAATTGCCACCTGCTGTTCCTCTGCGATGACCATCAGCAAGGATCTGTGTATGAGAGAAAACAGTATTTATCCTCCTGAGCCCGAGTTACCTTATTCAGTACATTTTTTTCTTGTTCCATCTATTTATGCAAATTTTATGACTTAATTTTTTTTACAACCTATTAATGTTGTGTATGTGTGCCATATTTTTTCTTGCCTATTCATCGAGGTTGATTTTATTCTGTAGCTAGTGCGAGTAGAGCAACAGTAGACATAAATGTGCACATGTGTTTGTAGTAGGGTGTAACGTTTGTTAGTAACTATCTTCTTTATGCTAAAAATCCACAATCATGTGATAGTTTTTTTCTTTTTCATTTTTATGTAGATTTTTTTCTTGTGCAATTTAATGCTTTTGGTTTGACTTACCTTTATGGCTCTATTGGTTTAGGAAGAAGGAAGGTGGAAATTGAATATGCTTTGAAAAACTTTGGACTGCTCTCTCATAAAGCAATTCTAGGCCTGTGGAACAAGTCAAAAAATTATTTTTAACTAAGGGATAATTAAGTCTGTATGTAGCTGGATATCAGTTGCAGAATAGATCCAATAATACTTATTTTAAGATGGGAATTGAGGAAAATGAATTATTACATAACATTCCTTCAAAATATTCAGCAAACCAGATTTTCTATAACCAGATTATACAAGAGTTCATTCACCCTTTGGGTTGTAGTTCTGTGGAAGGGGTTTAAAAATACAGAAAGGCTAAAAGCGAGCAGTACAGCCAGTTCCTGCTTTGTCAGTTATTAAGTGTGGGAGGTAGTTTCCTTCATGGGTCATGGCTATGAAATTTCACTCTTAGGACAGATACATTAATAACACCAAATGTATTATTTGCTCTGTTCATATTGGTTCTGAGGCTACACGGAACCTTCCAAAGGTCAGCAGAGGGTGCTGTATTTTACTGTGAAACAAGAAGAGGGCTCGAAAGGTATTCTAATCATATTGTCTGAGCTACTCAGCCCATGTCTTTTCCTGTGAGCTACTCTGTTGTTATTCAGTAAGCGAATAATTAAATGCCTCAGGGAGGGGCAAGGGTAGTGGGAAGGTTTTCTCTTCAGCTCCCTGAGCTTTAATGGCGGTCACCTGTCAAACCTGTCAAAATAGAGTGCTTTGTCAAACCTGTCAAAATAGAGTGCTTTCTTATCTCTTTATTTATTGTGGATCATCTCCTTTTTTTATTTCTATAACATCAAAATAATTTTTCTGTTACTCTGTGATTCTTATTCCAATCTTTTTATTCCCTGTTTTACAGTGGGGGGTGGCACCCAGAACTCAGCATGTGGGCTAACCATGCAGAAAGGGAGGTGGTGTGGGTGGGAATGGGCAGCTGAGGCAAGGTCAGGGAAAGAGCACTTAGGTTCAGGTTCTGTTGAAATGCGCAAGTGCAGTCTTTTATTAGGGGACTCACCTGACATTTCATCACCTTTGCCTGCTTTCCACTGGGACCTTGAATTTCTGGGAAAATCAGAGTCCTGGTAGATAAAAGGCAGGATATGAATTCAACTGGACCCAAAAGCTAGTTCTGCAAGTCCTCATTTATTTGACTATGCTCCACTTATAAAGTAGTTAATGCCGATGATTAAAATAAATGCTGAGGATAAGAGTATAATTAAATGATGATGTTTTATGATAGTAATAAATAGCAGACCTTTCACTGTTATTAGTAAATCAATCAATGACTATTTTGCTCTTCTAGTGATTCATTATCTGAATACTTATTTATCTATACATTTACTATTGTGTAGAAGACAAATCTTTGTTGAAAGACTTAAGATTCTTATTTTCATTTTACATATGTACGCAAGCATGCATGCACATGTATATTTACAGACATGTACATATATACATATAGACATGCTTAGCTTATATACATGCAGCTAGACATATACACACATTTGTAATCCCCTGGGTATTGCTGAGGGTTCTTCTGGAACCTGAGAGCTTGGGAGACCAGAAGAAAGTAGATGCTTTAATTTTGAAGAGCTTGCCTTCTGGCCAGAAAGGCCATAAACTTGTTAAATAAGGTAATGTCAGAGCCCTTATAGGGATGTTATTGTTAGCGGAGCCCTGACATAGGGATGGAGGTGGTAGTTAACAGTTACTGTTAGAACATGTCATCTGTATGAAGGGTGCTATTAAATGTAAGGGGCCCCCAAACAGAAGGACCAACAGCAAAAGTGAAGCCAAGAATAAGCCTAGCATGGTTGAGAGAAGGAAGGACAGCTGAAGGCCGTGAAACTGGGGTCAACGTGTCATCAGATGAGGTCAAAAACAAAAGGAGCCCCACTATCTGGAGCCTCTTAGACCACAGAAAGAAGTTGCAAAGCGTGGGTGATCGATTTCTTTATCCTCTGTTGCATGATCTACTTATTCCCTCATTGGCTTGTGGTAATTCAGTTTCAGTTATTGGATACTGAAATTTTAGAGTGATGTCTCTGAAGACATACAGGGTGTGCTCGCTATTTCTTTATTGATTTCTTGTCAACTTGACACAAACTAGAGACTCCTGTGGAGAAGGAGCCTTGGTTAGGAATTGTGTCTATGAGCTTGGCCTGTTGGAAGCTCTGTAGAGCACTTCTGTGATTAATGATGGCTGTGGGAGGGTTCGGTCAACTGTGGGCAGCGCCACTCTTGGCCGTGTAGACTTGAGCCGTCTAAGAGGGCAAGCTGAGCGCGCCACAGGCTTTAAGGTGGGCCGTGGCGTTTCTCCGCGTCTCTGCTTCAGTTCCGGTCCTGGCCTCCCTCAGTGATGGACCGGGACGTGGACGTGTAAGCCAAATGAACCCTTCCCCTTTCAAGTTGCTTTTTGTCTGTGTCTCACCCCTGCAACAAGCAAACAGACTGACACGCAGGGTTGTCACCATGCTCTTCATTGTCCCCTTGTAAAGAGGGCAACTTGGAAAAAGATAATTTCCCAAAGTTGGCTTAAAATTAAGTAAAAGGAAAACACAAACAAACCTTGTACCCTAATAAAACACCAAAAATTTACTTGTCAAGTATTTAAGTCTTAAAAAGGATCCCAGAGATCTGGAGTTGGTGAAGCATGCCTGTAACCCCAGCACTGGAGGGGCTGAGGCAGGAAGATCCCGAGTGCACAGCCAGCCTGAACTGAACAGTGAGATCAAGGAGAGACGTCGATCCCAGAAAATCCTTTCCTATAGTGCTCAGGATAAAATACAAAGACATTGAAATGTGTGTGTGTGTGTTGTATCAGAATAATTTAGGTAACTGTGAATGTGTCTGTGCTTAGTTCTGAATAGCTTTATTTAGTCTCAGATCTTCTGGTAATGGGACTATCTGTAGTACTCACTGGGCAGAATGTGATTACTAACCAGGGCTAGTCTAATCATAACAACACTTAAAGTAATAGAAGTGCCTTTAGGTGAGTATAATGATTATCTTAAGGTGGATTTTATTGTTCATAAAATTCACTCATTTCAAATGTACTATTCAATGATTTTTAAAGTAAGTTTACCTAGTGATACAATGGTCATTGTTAACCAAGGTTTGTTTGTTTGTTTGTTTGTTTTCTTTTTTAGAGACAGGGTTGTCTCAGACTGTCTCAAACTTGCTCTGTAGTCTTGGTTGGCCTCTAACTTGTGATCCTCCTGCCTCTGCCTACACAGTGCAGGGATTACAGGTGTCTCCTACTGTGCCCATACACTGTAAATCAGTTATAAAAAAACATATGAATTCCTCTGATAAGATTCTTTTCCCCATTTAGATTTAATTTCCATTTCTGTCCATAGCTCCTAGTCAATAACTAATGTACTTTTTCTTTATAAATCCCCCCACATGTATGATATGTGTTCCTTGCCTTATTTCCTTCAGTTGGCAGGCATTAACAGTTCATGTCGGATGTAGCATGTCCCAGTAGTTCATTCCAGCTCTTTTGTTTTTGCTTTGCATGCGTCTGTGTGGGGTTTGTGTGCATGCATCTATCCCTCCATCTCTGTGCATGTGTGCTGTGTCTATGTGTAGTTCACCCTCTCTCTCTGTGCATGTGTGCTGTGTCTATGTGTAGTTCA
>NC_022025.1:658054-663832 GCF_000317375.1 Microtus ochrogaster
TCTCTCTCTGTGCATGTGTGCTGTGTCTATGTGTAGTTCACCCTCCCTTCCCTCTGTGCATGTGTGCTGTGTCTATGTGTAGTTCATTCTTTTTGTTACTTTTGACATTTTCATGCACAACTTTATAGTTTTCTTTTAGTAGATATTCAAAAGTGATATTGTTGAGTCATACGGTACCTTTCTTGTTTAATTGCTCAACTGTTTCCCTTAGAGGACTTTTGAGATTTTACTGGTGGGATGGCAGGAGTTTCTTTCTGCAAATGCTGTGTCTAGGATAAATAATTACTAAGGCTTTAGGGTTTTGGTATTGTGCCTGTTGCAAGTCTGGAAAGGGTTCTATATTTTTAGTGCTATGATTTTATTATGTTTCTTTGATTCATAATGAAACCATTCCTTTGAAATAGATATAGAGCTTTTGAAACTTTTACAGGGTAAGCGTCTCCCATTGATAGACTGTCCTAAGGAATTTTGTCTGGCCCTCACATATTTTAGTTTTAGCTGAAACATAGTTCATTTTTTCTGTTTTTTTCCTTTTTTGTTTGTTTCTTTTTTTCTGTTTTTTTTTTCGAATAGGGTTTTGGTATGTACTTCAGCTGTCCTCAAATTTCATCCAAACCTCCTGCTTCATCCTTCCGAGTGGGTGGGATTGTAGTTCTGCACTGCTGGCCTGCTTTCATTATCCTCCTCCCCATCATCATCATCATCATCATCATCATCATCATCATCATCATCATCATCATCATCATGTTGAAGGGTTTCAGTGAACCCACTCTAGGATTTTTTAAGTATAGTTATAGTTTTCTCTCAAAAGCAGGAGATTTCTTGAACTCAACACAGGGTGGCTTTGGTTGTTAGTGGGACTGCCTTTGGCTTCAAAGCCCAGAATAAAGAGAATTGGATTGGGGGTACTGGAAAGACCATTGGAAATGCCTGCTAATGACCAGAGAGTGGTTGACCACAGACCAAATACTAAAGTTAGGGCCTGGGAAGTTTTTCTGAAGGAATGGGTTGAGGGTTTACTTAGAGTCGTCAGGACGAACTTTTTTTTTTTTTTTTTTTTTTTTTTTTTTTTTGTGGAGTGTATAACACAGCATTCTGGGTTGTGTACGGGCGTGAGAGGCCCAGAGTGCTGTACCCTGCATGTCTTTGTATCATTGGTTCATGTAAACTTTGTTTTCTTATTTATTACAAAAATGTAGCCTTACTGCCTGGAATAATGGCATCTGATTATAGTTCTAGCACTCAGAAAACAGGTGAGAGAATGGTGAGTGGTGGATTTAGGTTTGTCTGGGCTATCTAACCAGATTCTATGTCTCACAGAATGGGAATATCATCCATAGCATTCCATAGCAAAGCCTGTTACTTTATACTAGTAATACGTGCTAATCAAAAGAACAGGGCCAGGCATGATGGCACAAGGAGGTAGAGGCAGATGGATATCTGAGCGTTCAAGGGCAGCCCGGTCTATATAGTGAGTTCCAGGATAGGCATGACTTTGTAGAGAGTTGCTAGCTCAAAAACAAAACAACAAAACCCAAGTAAATAAATAAACAAACAAATATACCAAAAGAAAATGCAGCTATTACTTACAGATATTTTAAGCATTACTATCTATTTTATTAATAGGAAACTCTGGAGATGATAGCATACTTATAAGCATATTATTAAATTTGTAAATAAAAATATAGAATTGTTTAATACAAGCAAGACTGTGGTTAGGTTTTCAAGGAAATTATCATAGAACTACTATTTTTATTTTGAAATTGTTACTGTATATATTTTAGTGTCACACAGTTATTAGATGAGTTCAAAATGTAGTTGGTAGATTGATTCAGTACTTTTAATGTGAAACATTGAAACATACACTGTATTTAAATGACTTTGCAGAATCGAATAGGTTCTCTTTTCAGTTTTTACAGTGATTAGGGGACTTATTGAACACTGTATCATCAGCGTTCTCTTCTGTCTTTCAACAAGATGCCAAATGATTGATACTGCAAATTATCAGCAGTTATAGTAGTATAGATGGACAGCATGGACTTTATTGGATACAATTAATTGGATTTCTTAGATATGGTCAATGTAACTTAATTTTATGATATGGCTGCTAAGGCCTTGGCTGGACAGTGGCCTCTGGTGGTGAACTCCTTTATTCCCATTTGTTTGGGAAGCAAAGGAGGAAGGTTCACTTGATCTGGAGAGTTCAGGGCCAGCATTGGTAAATAGTCTTTTTCTCAAAAATCAAAGATATTAATGTATTACCAAAGCCAAAGTCAAACCAAACTGCTCCTGAAAAAAACAAAATATATTGGACGAATAAAATGTTTTTAAATAAAAGATCTATGTTGAGGCAGAAATCCTCAATAAATAAATAAATTAAAAAAAAACAACAAAAAACTCCTGTGTGAAAAAAAAAAAAGAAAGAACTGTATTTGCTTTTTAGTTGTTATTGGGTTTTAGAATAAGGTTCAAGGTGCATGCTTAGTGCAAGTGATACTGCTCCCCAGAGGCAGTCGCTCTTTGTCTCTGAAACTGTTTTCTCTTTATGTTATGTTATGTTTGTATCAATCTGTCACCACATATCGCGACTATATGTATTTTTTCACATATAAACATGTTTTTCAGACATTGAAAGCTGGTATGACAGATGTATTGTACACCCTGTCCCAGGAGTGTGAATTATTAGCTATTTTCAGAAAAGAAGTATCATTTCAATGATTTTCTTTGAAGCTCTTTTGTTTTAATTATCTCTATATCCATCCCCAAACTAAGTTCTTTTTCCTTGTCCTTTAAAACTTTGAAGGTAGAATGGCCTTGGGGATTTTTATTTAGGTAACATTTATATCCAACTGCAGGGTTAATTCCTTGTAAGCCTCGCATTGCCCTAACTAACATAGTAGGAGCCCACTAAGGTCCTGGGTTCTCATCAGTTAAGTACTTCTTACACAGCAAGAGAGACTGCTTTCTGGGACAACTGGTTTGACTCTTTACTGAAAATGGGCTTCTAGATTTTTATGGTGACTTGCTATATTATTTGTATATCACAGTCATCTTAGTATGAAAGAAGAGTCAGACTTTATTCTAATGAAACACTGAGCCAACAGGAAATACAAACATTTCTGCTCTGGAAAGATCGGCTTGCACATATCAATTGAACTGCATGGCTCTAAGATCTCAGAATAACTCCACTCCATATCACAGATAACCAAGTGATGACTGTGAATTTAAGGAAATACTCCAATTCTAAATTATTAGTTCTTACTCTCCTCCAGGAGGGTCTATTCTTTCAGTAGCCTTGAAGCTCACTAGTAAACAATTTGATGTCCATTTAGAGTTTCCACCATAACTCTAAAATTTGACCAGAGATCTATAGTCAAGTTCATTTTAGGTCAGAGACGCTATCCTCATGTTCGGGTCACTCTTGACCATGGGAATAGGGACCGTCCAGTGCACAGTGACAAAAATCTGTGGATATCATGCCATCAACCTGGAGAAATGAAGCTTTGCCTGAGAAAAGATTTCAGATAAAGCTTTACAAAAAGTTGATTTTATTTTCCCACATGGGTTTTAAGCTGTGTAAGATTTATCTGGGATTTTTTTTTTTTTTTTTTAAGCAGCGAGAGTACTTGTATAAAGTCCAGGGCTGGGAGACAATGTTCTAGTAGCACTGTGAGAAATCAGTCCAGGCACTTAGAGACTGAAGTGGGCTTAGTGGCATATTCCTCTAATTCTATTTGGGAGGCTGGCAGGGGGATTGAAAGTTTCAGGTCAGCCTGGGCTACATTGTAAACACTGTCTGTAACGACTAAAAATACATTCCTATACTCTTAGCACTTGGGAGGCCGGCACAGGTGAATTGCTGTAAGTTTAAGGCTATATAGTGAGCATTGCACCACCCAGAGACACATAGTAAGATCCTGCCTAAAACAAAAGCAAAACACCCTAAAATACATACATACATACGTACATACTTACATATATACATACATACATACGTATAAACATTGGGCTTTTTGTTGTTAAATCTTTAGTAAGCTTACTGTCATTGTTTTTGAGTATCAAAATTTTCTAGATCTCTATATGTGATATTACGTTTTAGTTTTAGTAAGTGGTGTTTTTATTTGTTTTATGAAATTGTTTTTCTATCGCTTCTTTTGATACTGCTTTGAGCTAAAAGTGAGAAAATAGTCGTACGTGTAATATTGTTCATTAGGTTTCTTACCTATTATAACTGTGTCTCCAGAGACTAGGCAGAGCCATGCGTTAAAGGCAGGGTCCCATTTCCTTTATCTGGTCCACTTTCTCCTCTCAGAGCTGGGACCCCATCTGGCTTAGACCTGGGCAGGCCCTGTGTGTCCTGCCACATTCTCAGCCTTTTGGTGAGAGCAAGTGTAGCAACACTGTTAAACAAAGCATACAACTTTCTTGCCCAGAACTGAGCCAGTCTGCCTGCTGAAACAACTTTCGGAAGGAAGAGGATCCTGGGTGACTAGTTGCTATCCATAAAGCTTACCCTGAAGCTCGGATGAGTTCGCCTGTTCCTGAGGCAGGTGGGAAATCAGAGGTCTCTGAACCATCCAGGTTCTGCAGCCACCGAGAGGTAGTGCTTGGAGCGATAGCCAATGAGGTCTGACAAAGAAAAGTTCGGATAAAGCCATCTTCAAAGAATGAAGTCGCTGATGGGTTGTATGGTTGCTGCTGAGAGCATTCTACAGACTTACTGATGTGAGAACCCTCACATGCTAAGCACGTGCCCCTTTGCATTTGACCCAAGAAGAGCCCTGGGTATCAACTGTGAGTCGGTCATACAGCAGGGAAACCTGGGGATTCTTACTGAACTCTAGTTATTGGTAGATCACCCAGCATATAGTCTTACTGCACAGATCCAGTGAGGCCCTGTGATCGCATGTTTTGATTTTTTTCTCATTTTCATAGCTTGTGCTATAAATAGATACATACACAGAGTATAAATATTAAATGCCAGATTGCCCAAGAATGGGTTTTGGCAAGCTGTGAAATTCAGCCTCCAGATGGATGGCTGTGGACCCACCCTGAGACATGAGTTTCAGTACATAAGTTAGTATGTCTTAGGCCACCCCAGCCCTTCCCTAGCTCCTTACTGCATTGTACCCTGCCTCTGTAGTCAGCTAGATTCAGTGTTTTCCTTGGGGTGAGTGAGGAGCTAAGGAAGAAACAGGGTGTATCACCTGCTGCCTGTGAGGAAAGCCAGGGGTTCTTTCACAAGGAGCGCCCTTTGGGAACAAAGAAAACAAGGAGATTTTATTCAGGGAGCAAACATAGATACATACATACATACACGCATAGGTACATAGATACATACATGCATAGATACATACATGCATAGATACATAAATACATACATAGATACATCCATACATACATACACACAAACACACAAATGAAAATAGTGGCAGGCATGTTTTTGAGCATGCTCCATTTAAGATGTACATTAGTAAATGTGTTGAGTTTAAGGCCTTTAATTCGATTAACAATGATGCCAAAACACATTCCTCAGCATGCTTAGCCCCAAGCCATAGGTCACGATGGAGCGTCAAATGGTTGACAGGAGTTTTTGTGATAGGTTTTCAACATTACTGTAAAATAAGAAGTATGGGTCTCTCTCTTCTCTCTCTCTGTCTCTCTCTGTCTCTCTCTTTCTCTCTCTCTGTCTCTCTCTGTCTCTCTGTCTCTCTCTGTGTTTCTCTCTCTCTGTGTTTCTCTCTCTCTGTGTTTCTCTCTCTCTCTCTCTCTCTCTCT
>NC_022025.1:666432-676393 GCF_000317375.1 Microtus ochrogaster
AGTTTTATAATCCTCTCTAGTTCTGGGATTAAAGGCATGCACCACTACTGCCTGGTTTCTATGGCAAGCTAGTGTGGCTACTGGGATTAAAGGTGTGTGTTACTGCTGCCTGGGCTGTAAGGCTGGCCAGTGTGGCTGTTTTACTTTCCTGATCCTTAGGCAAGTCTTATTTATTAAAATACAAGTGAAATACCATTACAGCAAGCCTCTTCTGAAGCCTTAGCATACTTATGACTGATTGCGGCTAAAATAATGAAAGGAAACCAGAAAAGGTGCCTATTTTTTTTTTAATAGCATCTCACAACTCAGGCTAGCCTCAAACTCCTCACATAACCAAAGATGACCTTGAGCTTCTGATCTCTTCTTTCATCCACTTCCTGAACATCAGGACTGTGGTCACAGGCACCCGCAGGTGTTTTGTGTGGTGCTGGGGACCACACCCAAGAGCTGTGTGCAGGCCAGGCCCACACTTACCAGCTGAGCTATATCCCTAAGCCCCTGGGGGAGTTTTAATGACTACCAACACTTGTCCTCAATTCTGGGCAACCCTTTACAGTTGATGATCTCTCGACAACTATCATCTTGAGAAACTGTTGGAAATATACACTTAAGGTTCTTATTGAGAAAAGCAGAGTGATAGGATGTGGGAACCTATTTTCAATGCCTTCTTGGTTTTATATTCCAAGTTTGAGAACTACTAATCTAGTGATTTTTTTTTTAAAATCACTCCAAACACTCCCTTTGTAACAGGGATTCTGATGTTAGAGTTCATTCAGTGGGACAGGCAAATAGTTAACTAGTTGGGAAAGAAAATAGACCAAAATTCAGAGAAAATGAAAGTTAACTATCTTATGGATCATAGGTTGATTTCTATTGGGACGGGAGAGGAAACTAGAGTTGGGAGACCTCTCTGGAGCACTGGTAAGGCATAAAATAAATAAATAATTAAAGAGTAATAAAAAAGTTCTTTTTAAAAAATTCCTTAATTAAAAAATTTATTCTTTTGAGAATTTCATACTGTTATTATATTCTTTACTATGGCCCAACTCTTCCCAGATCCTCACTCTATACCCATGTAAGTTTGTGCTATTTCTCTCTTAAAAAAAAAAAAAAAGGTCTGCCGGTGGTAACGCACACATTTAATCCCAGCACTCTGGAGTCAGAGGCAGGCAGATCTCTGTGAGTTTGAGGCCAGCCTGGTCTACAGAGTGAGTTCCAGGACAGTTAGGGCTGTTACTCAGAGAAACCGTGTCTTGAATTAAAACAAGCAAACAGCCGGGCGATGGTGGCGCACGCCTTTAATCCCAGCACTCGGGAGGCAGAGGCAGGCAGATCTCTGTGAGTTCGAGACCAGCCTGGTCTACAAGAGCTAGTTCCAGGATAGGCTCCAAAACCACAGAGAAACCCTGTCTCGAAAAAAAAAAAAAAAAAAAAAACCAAGCAAACAAGCAAAACAAAACAAAAAAAGAAGAAACAGAGAAAGCCAGTAACCACAGGGAGCCGGCTCTCTCCTGCGCTTGGGATTTCTGTCTGGTTTCAGCAGGTCTTTTGCCTGCTGTCACCATCACTGTGAATCTAGACAATATTGTCTCCTTACAGCTGTCCAGCACCTCTGCCTCTTACAATCTTTCTGCCCTGGGCAAGGCATTTTATTCCTTACCCTGTCACCCAGATGTTTGTCCCTGAGCCAGTCTTTTCCTGCTCAGCACAAGAGAGGAATTCTACCACCCAGGAAGCCTAGCTCTGTTCTCCCTGCCATCCTGTGCCCCTAGTAACCTTCAGCTTGTTATGGCTTCTTCTCACCATGCTGATGCATCCTGAACTTCATCCCTGCACCTGCAGGCCACTCTTACAGATGTTCTAGGAGAAATTTACTTCCTTAAGGTTCAGTAACTGAAAACTATTCCCACTCACACTTTAGCGAAAGTCTTCTGGGTAATTCTTGCTGAAAATTTTGCCTGGTTTTGTTTCATAAATATGTGCAGCCATTAGGATTTAAGTCAAAGGCAATTCCTACTGGGCCTTCTGTAGCTTTTTATGGCCTGAGGAGTTACCCTCATGAGCAGGAAAATTGTGCATTCGCCACTCGGTCACAGTAATAGGACCGTGGTCATGGCAGCAGGGTATTTGAACTTGTAGATCTAACAGTAGGTAAACATTCCCAACAATCTCTAAAGCAACAGAGGGAGAATGGCGGCATGACAGGAACCCTGGGTGGAAGACTGGACCGCTTGACTGGTGGATACTCTGTGCCCTCGGGATGTCTTGTCATTCAAGCTCATCTAGCGAAATCCCCTAGGAGAGGTGATGTGGCCAAGGTGATGTGGCCAACAGAAGTTCCACAGTCTGCCAAGTGCAAGGTCAAGGCTCATGCCAGCTTTGCAGAGTCATGATTCAAAGGCTCTGTTCCCTTCTACCGTCACCCTGGAAGTTCAGGGTGTGAAATGAGGGGAATAGACACTTGACTTAGAAGAAAATATTGGTTCATATAACAGGATTAGTACATGAACTTGTACAGAAAAAATAGTCTATAAATTTTGGGATCCTAGGCCAAATGAAAATATTTGATTAAATTGCACCCCTGACCAACAGAAGCAGTGTGGTCATAGTGGTTAGCGGTGGAGAATGTGGAACTGGACTACATGTATTTAAAGTCTATAGCACTATATATACAAATATATATATATAGTGGTGAGATCTTAGCCAGACTGTTAACTGCCATTAATTGCAGTGTGTGGATCGCTCCACTCATAGGACCAGCTTGCCTAGAATACCTGCCTTGTGTGAAGAGAGTGAGAGACCTTGGAACACTCAGCCCTCAATGGGATATCTCCATCAAACCTCTCCCCTCAGGGCTCAGGGCGCAGGGAACTGTTCAGAGGAGGAAACAGAAAGATTGTAAGTGCTAGACGGGATGGAGGACACCATGGAAGCGGAGCCTTCTATACACGGCAGGCCTGATGCACGTGTGAACTCACAGAGCCTGTGACAGCACGGGCTGGACCCGCAGGGCCAAGCCAGATGGGGTTCCAGCACCGAGGGGAACCGGACACGAGCTCCCGCCTAACCCAGAAGCTATCTCAAACTGATATGTGCTTACTAAGAAAAAAATGGTTGGGGAGGTTGGGGAATGGAGCTTGGGGAACAGGGAGGTGGGGAGGAGATGGGGGAGGGGGAACTGTGATTAGGATATATATATGAAAAACATTTAAAAGAAAAAGAATACCTGTTGCATAGGGTATTTCTAGTACAGGCGGTTGCTCAGAGGTGTGCCTGAGTGTGGAGACACTCATGGACTGTTTAACTGTAATCAATTAACAGGAGCCCTTCCTTTAAGAGATTGCTGTGAACTCAGCTCTCATGAGGGACTAACTAGGAAATTTGGGGAACTAAGAGAGAATGAGGCACTAAGATTATTCTTGTAGTCTTTTCTTGTTTGTTTTTGGAAAGGCGTATTCAACAAAGTTTACGGCAGCGAAGAACCTTATTAATGCTTATTAACTTGGTAAACTCACTGAAAATACCCAAATAACAGAAATAGTTCTGAATCTTTTCCTTAGAATTCTATGCAAAGAGTGTCTTCATGCAGGACTGTGTACATGAATAACTGAAGAGTCTGCTTCTCAGGGGGCATCGTGGGGTTGTGTCTACTGCAGGAGCTTTGAGTCCCTGTAGTCTTCATCTCACGTGCATTATCGCCAGACAGAAACGTCGGCCTGTCTCATTATAGGTGGTTGTCCTCTGTTATCGCCGGGCTGAAATAACCTGATATATACACATCGCTACCATTCTAAAATTAAACAGTTTCCCAGCTCCCAAACACATCTGGCCACAAGGATTGTTGAAGGGACCGTGGGCGTGTGAAGGAAAGTTGCTGGCGAAGGATATTTTTGAAAGCATTCGTATTTTAAGACACCCTGAAGTGGTTCATGTGTGGCATCAGGCTTGACAGAGGCTGCTAATGTATTCTCCAGGTTCAAATTTAGAACACTAGAGATGACTTGGAAAACAGATTATTTATCTTATTTGTATTTGACACAGGGTATCACTATGTAGCCCAGGCTGATCTGGAACTCACTGTGTAGCCTGGACTGGTATCAAACTCCTGACCCTTCTGCTTGAACCTCTTGAGTGCTAGGACTGTGGGTGTTTGCTGTCATGGCCATCCAGATTCTTTACTGTAGAGATTCAGAGGGATCCACTAATATTATAGAAAGGAAAGGGAAATATGAAGATGCTAATTTTAAATACTTACTTGTTATACATACAGGAATAACACATGTGGTGTGTGTGTGTGTGTGTGTGTGTGTGTGTGTGTGTGTCTGCATGTGTCTGTGTCTCTTAAATCTTAGGCTGTTGCTCAGGGTACCTGGTCAGGATGTGGGAAAGGAATTTAAACCTTACTCTGACTTCCAAGTCCACTTTATTTGTTAAAGAACGGGGGCAGATCTTGGATTTAAACTATTCTCCTGTCTCATCCTGAGAATGCCCAAATCACTTTTTTGTAAATATATAATCATAATTCACAAGTGTCCTTTTGAAATGTTTTAGACACTCAGAATCTTTTAATGGGATATCATAATGCCAGAATTCACTTGGGTTCAGTTGCCAGTTATGTGGCAATAAAGATTTCCATTGTTTTAGGATCATTTCATAGTAGAACAGTCTCCTATTTTAACTCTCAATGGAATACTCTTGGATACATTTATTATTGAAAATTATGTGCTGTAAAATGTTAGTACTCAAACTGCCTTTGTTTCTGGGAAGACAGCTGAATGGTAGAGTACTTACTTCACTCGCGTGAGGTCTTGGGCTCAATTCCTAGCTCCATAAAAAACTGGCAGTTTACCAGTGTGTTAGTCAGGGTTCTCTAGAGTCACAGAACCTATGGAATGAACCTCTCTCTCTCTCTCTCTCTCTCTCTCTCTCTCTATATATATATATATATATATATATATATATATATATATATACACACACACACACACACAAACACACAGACACCTATATATGTATATGCACACATACATACATAATATCTACTTATATACAGATACATGCACATATATATGAATTTATTGTAGTGACTGATGGGCTGCAGTCCAACCATGGCTAGTTGTGAACGGGAAGTCCAAGAATCGTGGCTGCTCAGTCTCCGAGGCTGGGTGTGGCAGCTAGAAGGATGTGCTGACAAGGAGTCGGCGAGCAGACGAAGAGTGAGCCTTTCCTTCTTCCCTTGTCCTTACATAGGCTTCCAGATGAAGGTGTGGCTCAGTTAACGGTGTGTCTTTCAACCTCAAAATCTGGGTCAAAGGCCTGCTGTCTTCTTGCCTCAAGAACTGGATCGTAGGCGTGCCCCTCCTTTCTGGATTATAGTTCATTTCAGAAACAGGCAAGTTGACAACCAAGAATAGCCATCACAGCGGGTTTAACAGTCTTTATACACTGGAAGTACTAAGGATTTCTTTCTCAGTCCTGCGGTATTTCTGTAGCTCCTCAGTTTCTCTCATTTTTTCTTCACAGTCTAAGAAACACACAGATCCCCTGCTGTTGACACTCCCCTCCCCTTGCTGTTCGATCTCCGTCTTCTCTGTGTATGAAATGTTGACAGAAAGCAGCAGCACTGAGAGATTAGGAATATACTCAGTCAGAAGAGCCGATTGCAGAGTGGTTCTCAGGCCAGTGCTGGAGCTGCGACACAACCAGTGCAGCAGGAGCATGTGTCTAGATAGGAGTTCTTCTGACTCAATGCTGAATTTATACCATGGGGATAAAAAATTGGAATGGATGTCTGTCAGAATCAACTTCATCCTGAGATATATGTGAAGACTAATGGTTTTAATGTCTTTATTCTCTGCCTATTACTTTGTTTTTATACTCACAAAGAAAATACCTACTTTTGCATTATTCATGATGATTAATTTTTTTTTTTTAAAAATGTGGGCTTTTTGGCCACACTAATGATGATGTGAGGATTTGGCCATTTAGTTTAAAGCTTAGAGAAATCCATGCTTCTTTCATCAGGATAAATACAGTTTTAATTACTTGGGCTTTGCTGGAGAACAAAACAGTGGGAAGGTAGAAAGAACAGACGTGGGCTTCATTTTCACCACTGTGTGAAGAAAGGTAGCTAGCTAGCTCCTCTGTCTGCTGTTTATTTGCTTTCAGGCCCCTAATTCAGGCACTAGGATTATACTGTCATAGCTTACAAATGCTTCTATCTCTTGAGAGTTAGGAGAACTTGTTAGATTTCATGTGACATCCTCAAAACGAAAACAGGTACTTAATACTCAGGTATCTGCCTGTCTTCGGCTAAAATGAATGAAAACACATGCAGTAAAAGAATGTAGAGGCTTTAGCCCATGAACATGAAAAGCAGCTGAAATCCCCCAAAGTAATATTCAGGAATAAGAAAGCCTCTCTTGCTTAGACACTTCGTATATCACTGTCTCTCAGGGAGAGGGTGGGCCTCTGGCTATTATAGGTCTGTATACTGTACTTCAAGTGGGAGGATTTGGCTTTGAGGCTCAAGGCTTGTATTGATGCACGATAGTCTCATTCCTAAAGACTGTTCTTAAGACCACGTTTCTGCTGCTATTGACCGCGCTTGCCCCTGTGCTGTGGTGGCTGCATGTCTGCAGTCTGTGTATTCATCATGGGTCAGCCCTGTGCAGTCTAGCCTTTGGCCGAAACCCTGGCACATGGAGACTTGCAGTGCTGGGAACACTGGATATCTCTCTCAGGAAAGCAGAATATACGACAGTACTGTGACTCAAGAGACCTAGGTGTGGGCAGTAGCTCTGCTGCCAGTTATGCAATGTTTGCCGTGTTGTATAATCTCTGGAAATCAGTCTTCTTGACTTTAAAATGGCAAGTGTTCTTGCTCTGCTTGAGCTGACAGTTTATGAAAAGATAATGTATGTTATCAGCTTTGCCAGGTAGTCGCAGGTGATGTGTATTGGTTGCAGATAGCGAGATCTAAACTCAAATGCACAAGGAAAAGGAGGACTTCCTGAGTCACGTGCGTGAGGGCCTAGGTGGTCTGCTTGTTCTGATTTGCAACTTACAGGTCTGTTTGCTGTTCTCCTCTCCTTCCTGCTGGATTCTGTCTTTTTCTCCAATTCGCTATGTTTGTGGCTTCAAGTTCAGCCCGAGGTGGAACTGTCTGTGTCTACCTTGTTATCCCAGTGAATCTTACTACCTCATCCCACTCCAGAAGAGTCAGAGGCTCATCCCTAAACTAGACACTGTAACTCAGAAATACCATGTGGCTGTTGTAGGCTACCCTTCCCCAGCCACAGATGCTGAATACGGAGGGATGGCTTCCCAGAGGACCTCCAGGACATACATGACAGCATTAAATGATGGTGACTGAACAAGATATTCTTATTTTATTTTTCTCTGTGAAGAAAATATACATGTGATTTTAAAAGACTGTAAAAAAATAGCTGGCCTTATGCATGACATATGAAGAAAGGATTACATTTTCTTTTATAAAACACTTTAAACATTTTGTTTTCTATATTGAAGATCTTTGCCATAACTTTAGGTTGTAGAAGAAAACTCTAATACTTTATTTTTTTAAACTGCTCAGGATAGAAGGGTAGGTCTTCCAACCAAGCGTTGATCTCATGGCTAGGATCCTGGAATCGAGGTGCTCTAAGAACTGAGAACTAAAGGTCTCTAGGGCTCCTTTGGTTTTGTGGAACTGAACCTAGAAAAGAAAGGAAAAAATTCCTGTGATATGATGAGGACAGATTGCCCCCGCGAGTGGCACCAAACCCCATCCAGTTAGTTGTCTTTTGTGTGTGATACCTGGGGCCTCGAGTATGTTCATTCGGTCCTTCATCTCTGATTAGTACCCCAAGCTGGCCCTGATTTATTCTGTAATCCGAGCAGGCCTTGGGTCTGTGATCCTCTTCCCTCAGCCTCCCAAGGAGCTGGAATTGCAGGCCTGTTCCCCAGGGCTGGCTAGATGACTAGTTTATGAAATGCCTTCTTACTTCCTTCTTGATCTTCACCCAAGACATTATCTACTGTCAAGGAGGTTGGGCTCAGAACAAAGTAATAGCACTGGTAAAACTCCATCCCAGATGAAATGAGGGAATGTAAATCTGGGAAGCGCTGGATCCCTTAGAACCGGCAGTTCTTTGTCAGGAATGTACACGTAATTGCCAAAAAAGTAGCTGCACAAATTGTGAAAATGATTCCAATTTTCCGTGACCAAGTGGGGTCAGAATGAAATGAGTTGAGCAGAGAAAAATCATGAAAACTCTAACAACATTTTATCTGGGAAGGGCACACAGCTGCAGGAAGCTTGTTGTGACTGCCCCTGAGGATAGTCTTGGGAGATTTAGAATAAACAAACTTCAAAGAGATATTTTAGTAGGCAGAAAGTTAAACAGCTCTTCCCCAGGAAGGAACTGGACAATTCACAATTGCCTTCTTTGTTACTCGTTATCCACTCAGCCCTAATGATGATTCTGTTTGACTGTAGTACAGTTAAGGGCTCTGCGAAGGCCTAGGAATAGAAGTGTGTGTGTGTGTGTGTGGGGGGGGGTTAGTAAGGAGAACTTGACTGCTGCTGCCGTAGCTCAAGTGTTCCATGGAGCCTCTGCAGAAGGAGGGTCAGCTTTCTGCCTTTGAAGCTGACATACACTGCTGATCACCTTTTGAGCACTAGCGAGATGGAGCTGCGCTTAAGAGCACTTGCTCTCCCCCTGAGGACCGACATTCAGGTCTCAGCATCCACACAGTGCCTCAGAACGGTTTGTGATTCTCTTGACCTCTGGGCAGTACCTGTGTGCAACGTGCTCACTTGTATGCAGGTGAAACACACATGCACATAGAACAAAGATAAATCTTCAAAAATTCCAGTGTTTCAGTTTTTCCAAAAGGCAGAGTTACATGTCAGAATTAAATAAGATATTGTGAAACATTTGATGATTTCACAATCGAAAATGAAGTTTGATGAATGAAGTTTGATTATAGTCTCCCCTTGGAGGGAGACTTTGCTCTTAAAGAGAAGAATACCCGGAGTAGAAAGACAGCTATTTTCAGAAACGTAAAAGCCACCGACTTGCCACTGTTTAAGAGCAGCTGGTCTTCCTTGAGTTATTTCAAATGTTCCTGAAACAAGTTTCTAAGATTGGAGAAGTTCAGGGAAAGCTCTGTATTCTGCCTGCCTCTTGGGTCTGTGTGGAGGAGCATTGTATGGAGAGGGGCATGCAGAGTCCAGGCTATTGCTTTTCTGCAGCCTCCAGCGCATGCTCTGGAGTGGCTGGAGACAGGCAGATGCAAGGCCGGTGACTATAGACCTGGAGACCTGCTGGGGAAGTTGAGGGAGATGTGTCTCAAGACTGGAACATCTCCAAGGGACCTCTTATAGTCGAGGATGCTGTGGCTGGATGACTTTGTTGTGACTTCGTGTTTGTTAGTCCATGGCCTGAGAAACATGTTTAATCCGAGATGTTTTGAGTTTTCGGGTTATGAGTTATTATTATATTTGTTTGGGGTATCTATTAGCTTCCCTCATAATGGGGCACAATGGCATTGATACCTATATTACTGAACGGAGTTGGTGGCCTTGTCAGATTTATCTTAAAAGAACACTAACCCATAAAATGAGGGACACACACAAAGTTTTGTTTTGTTGTTTCATGGGACTAGCTCTCGCTCTGTATTCTAGGCCGGCCTCAAATGTGAACTCTCGTGCCCCTGCCCCCTGAGTGCTGATATTACAGGCATGTATCACCACATCCTGCTTATAGTTCTAAGTTTACAAAAGATGAGAGCACTTCTCACCTACTCGGGTACTTCAGCTGTATAAGTGTTATAAGTGTATTCAGCATTCACAACAATAAACTGAGGGGCAGAGGTTAAGGAAACACCATTCAACCACTGATAAATCTGTGCTGAAACTAAGATACAAACTAATTTTTTTTTTTTTTTTTTTTTTTTT
>NC_022025.1:676493-678998 GCF_000317375.1 Microtus ochrogaster
TCTGTAGACCAGGCTGGTCTCGAACTCACAGAGATCCGCCTGCCTCTGCCTCCCAAGTGCTGGGATTAAAGGCGTGCGCCACCACCGCCCGGCTAAGATACAAACTAATTTTATGATGCTCAATAATACATGTTCTGCCTCTCAGATTAAGAACTTTGGGGAAAGTGATGATGCCCCTCAACACCTTTCCCCCTCTTCCTCCTTCCTTTCTCTCCCTCCCTTTCTCCTCCCTTTCTCTTTGTTAGAAATATTTCTTAAGACGATTCTCTCAACCAGCGCAAAGAACTCCAACAAACCAAATTAGACTAAATCAAAGATGGCCACGTTTAACGAATGCTACACTCTTGGGAGGCCAGGAGCATGAGGGGTGGGAGACAGAGAGGGAGCACATGCAAAACCTGACACCGCATGTTCCTTTTTCCAGCTTTCCAGCGTGAGCCTCAATAGCCTGTGGGAGTGGTCCTGACCCTCCCCGGGGAGGGGTCAGCGTTTGGTGGGTTTCTCCAGAGGTGGAGTCTGGCCCAAGGCAACTCCCAGGGGGATGAGCCTTGAGATGGAGCTTTCTGTTCCATTGGCACTCCTAGATGGATGCCAGGGACTGGGGTGATGCTTCCAGTCACTCTTGGGAAATGAGCATTTCCTAGAGCTCTGTCATTTTAGTTTGGTCTTCACATAAACAAGCACCGAATGTGAAACTAGTAATATGTTACTGGTACCCTTTGTTTCTCCATCTCTTTGCAATTAAATTTATATACCACAGAGCTAGGAGAGTGTTTGAGCCACCCCGGGAGGTACTGTGCTTTGTTCTGAGTTAAGGGAAAAGAATCATTATTTTTGATCAAAAGTCCAAGTGAAGCCATGTTCGGTTGCTTCACTAATGAAAGCACAATTCAAGGCTTTGGGATTGTGACTGGCAGGCTCCTCTTATTTGACCACCCAACATAGTGGGAAGCACCCTTCAATGCCTTGCTGCTCCTAACAAGGAAACAAGGCTCTGAGAAAACTGAAAACGGAAATCGTGAGAGGCAGCTCCTTAACTTACTGGGTACAGCAAGGCTGAGGTCTGATGCTGAGCCCTGGGAGTGGGGGAAGGGGAGCAGCTAGGCATTGAAGGGTGGTAGAAGCCGGCTGTATAACGTGATGGTATCTATTCAGTAGGACTGCTGAAAATTTCTGTAGAAGCTGGCTGCATAATGTGATGGTGTCTATCCAGTAGGACTGCTGAGAATTTCTGCCCTTGCCTCCCTCAATGGTGGGCTGTGGCCACCATGTAGAAGCTGTTATTTTCTCTCAAAGTTGCTTTTGGTTGGTATTTTTAATCACTGTGCTAAAAATCAAACTAAGAGACTTCGTAATGATTTCTTAATGTATCGTATCAATAACTTTAAAAGCCATCTTCTCTGCAGTGTATATGGAAATAGTAAGACTTTTCAGCAGCACGGTAGTTGAAAGTTTGTTTTCAGTTATTGATTGTTTAGACAGATTTCCTTTCGGCTTTCCACCTTGTCGTTTGTGTCTTGTAGATTTTATGTTTTTTTTTTTTTTTTGGTTAAATTTGAGGAAACCTCTAGCATAAGGGGGTTCTGTGATTTTATGCATTGCAAGTTTTGGGGAGAAAGTAACTGATCTTGCATACTTAGACTTGATGCCCTCAGTCATGGTCGAGTATCGGCGTCCTCACTGGGTGGCATGCTACGAGTTTCACATTATACCTATTGAAATTAGTCCATAACAGACCAGGAAGAATCACATCCTTCCCTGTGTTATCATTGGACTTGCATTCTGGACTTGCATTCCTTTAGGACTTGACTGTTAAACACTCAAGAGTCTGTTCAAGATTCTTAATTTCTTCTTGATAGATTACTGCTTTTCATATAGTCTGAAAAGAAATCTGTAACATTTGTTTCTCAATGTCAAAATAATTTCAGCCGGTTGGTCACGTGACTGCTCCTTGTCACATTTGATTCAGATCGCATTTTTACTTGGAATTTTCTTTTATCTTTCAAAACATTTTAAAGTGGAAAAATTTACCATATATACACATATATATCCAAATATGGGATCATAATTTCTCACTGGTTGTATTGAAATTTCTTTCCAATTTTCAGCTACATTGAAGTATTCAAACTTTATACAATATGGCGTTCTCATCAAGCCAGAAAAGTATAGTACATTTATCTGAAGTACCTTTCTGACAGAGGAACACTTCAGATTTTGAGTAGGCATTCCAGTAATGGAATCTAATTATTTACACATCTGAGTACTGAGAATTTCTTGAGACTCTTATTTTTAACCTTTCATTTCCACCACGTCACAGGGCACACCGCTCTGATGCTGGGTATGTGGCTCTAAACTTCTCCTTTCTTTACAAAAGACATAATTTCTTTATTGATTCTTTGGGAATTTCACAGCATGCACCCCAATTCTGCTCACTTCCCAGTTCCCTTATATCCTCCTCTCACCTGCAGCACCCCTAAAAGAAAATTACTTTTTTTTTTTTTTTTT
>NC_022025.1:679098-687323 GCF_000317375.1 Microtus ochrogaster
GCCTGCCTCTGCCTCCCGAGTGCTGGGATTAAAGGCATGCGCCACCATCGCCTGGCTTAAAAGAAAATTACAAAAACAAGCCAGAACAAAACTTAGCAAGCAAGCAAACAAACAAAGACAAGAATAAAAACACCCCCCTCCCAACCTCTTTGCTTCTTTATTTTTCCCACCTCTCAAACACCTCTTCATTTGCCCTGGTGGCTTTAGGAGTGGTGTGTCACACAGTACCCATCACAGTGGGTCACTGGTCTGGTTCAAGACCTCTGGTTTCTGGCACACCATCATCACTGGGCCGTCACTGAAGCTCCTCTGGAATACCCCGTGGCTGCCCTGAGTCATGGAGCTCCTGCGGATATCGTTCCACAGGCCCAGTCCCTTCACAACCTCCATCAGGTCCTAGATGGGGTACCTGTTAGGGTAGGCCGGTCAAGGCCTGGCTGTTGGGATGGGTGGTAGCTGAGCTGGTCAGTCTGGGCCACTGGGACCACAGCCTCGGATGACGTGGCAGAGCCAGTTCCCCTATGGCCTTGTCATCAGGTGTAGTTCTCCCTTGCCTGTAGTGAGGGGAATGTCTATCTTTCCAGAGGGCAGGGGTCAGCTCTTCTGTGAGGGTCAGGGCCAGCTCTCTTGCTGCAGTGTCCAGGGAGAGGCAGGGCCAGTTTCCAGGGATAGTGGAGGACAGGGCCAGCTCAGCATGGCCCTTTGATTTTACCAAGCATGGTTCCTATGGCCCCCTGTGGTAACATGGGCCACAGACATCAACACAGATCCCAGCTGCAGCTGGACTATGAAACCAGACATGGCCCTCAACAGAGCTCATGCCTGGATGACATCCTCTGACCACTCAGATCAGGATGATTCTCATGACTGCACAGCCCCTAAACACCAAGGCCACCAGTTGTAGTTCCAACCCTGGGTTCATCACAAACTCCAGTCCCTGTAGGAACACAGACCTAGACATGGTTCTTCGTAGCAGCTGGGTCTGGATGTCATCATTGTCCAAGACTGCAGCGCAGCCTACTCACACTGGCCTGGTCCCAGCAGCAGTGTGTCCCTTGGACACTAACAGAGCCCCAGACTTTGGACGTCCACATGGCCTTGATGGTAATAGGAACCTCAGATATCAATACAGACCCTGGCTGTAGTAGGGCCATGGACCCAGGCATGGCCCTCAGTTGCAGCTCTGGTGTGGATGTCACCATGACATTGGGTAGCAGAGCAGGCCACTCAGATCTGATACAGCATGGTCCTCGGACACTAACGTGGACTCACGTGACTGACCTGATTCTGGGTATCTACACGGCCCTCGGTGGCAAGAGGAGCCATGAATGCCATGGACTCAGACATGGTCCTCGGCAGCCCAGGCCTGGATGACACCATGGCCCCTGGTGGCAGCTCAGGCCACCCAGATCTCTATGGCCCCAGCTGCAGCATGGTCCCCAGACTCCAACAGGACCACATGTTGTGAATCATACTCTTGGCCTCCGTGTGGGTCCTGGTGACAACATAGGACACAAACTTCAACACAGACCCAAGCAGACGTAGGACCATGGACCCAGATATTGACCTTGGTAGTAGCCCGGGTCTGGATGTCACTATGGCCCCAGATAACAGTGAAGGCCACCCAGATCAACATAGTCCCAATGGCAGTGTTGGCCCTTGGACACCAATGTGGCCCTCGTAGAGGTCAAGACCCCAGGAATCAGCGAGCCCTCAATGGCAACTGAAGCTGTGGACATCAACACAGACCCTGGCTATGGTGGGGACTGTTTTGCACTTCTTATCTTGAATGTTGGGTTAGGAAGTGAGCTGGAATGGCGTCCCAGGTGTGTGTTATTCTTGCATACTGGGCATACAGGGAAGTGAGGAAGTGATGGAAACTATGTAAGTATTTCACTTAGATTCTCTTTTGGATGTCTAATACGCACAGACACTCCAACTTATACTATAGGCACATTTCTGGGTCTAGTAGGACTGGAAAGGAAGCTGTGCTTGATAGAGGCCCTTAGGTTAGTTGTAAACCTGTTTTGGCTTTGCTATACTATGTAAACTTCTTAGCTTATTTATTATTTGTTCATTAGCTTCTTTCAAATCCTGCTTTTTTCCCCTATGGCTTTGTGTATTTGAAAATGATATGCCTATATACAGCTCTCTTGATATTTTTTTCCTATGGCTTTGCATATTTGAAAACGATATGCCTATGTACAGCTCTCTTGATATTTATCTATTTTGGTGTTCTCTGTACTTCCTGGATCTCTACTTTGGTGCTTGCTATTAATTTGAAAAACTATTGACCTTTACGATTTAACATTCTCTCTCTCTCTCTCTCTCTCTCTCTCTCTCTCTCTCTCTCTCTCTCTTCCTTTCACCTTCATAGTCTAATACTTCTGAAAATTTACCAGTGGTTCTTCGAGATTCTATTCTTATTTTTCAGTTTTTAATTCTTGCATTTAATCTGCAAAGTCTCCCTCGACACTTCTGTGGTGTCACAAATTCTTGCCTCAGCTGCGCCCAGTATACTGACAGGGCTATCAGAGGCATTCTTTCATTTCCTGTGGTTATTCATTTGCTTTGCATTATTTCCTAGACTTCGCCTCTCTCATCACTTGCTCATTAGTCCTTACATATTACTTATTAAAATCAATGCATGAATAAATGAATGAATTGCTTTGAGACAGGGTCCCCTACATAGACCAGGCTTGTTTCCAACTCTGAACTCACCTGCCTTTTCTCCTGAATCCTGTGATTAAAGGTGTGCACCACCATGCCCAGAACCTTTTGGCTCTACATGAGGATTCTTTACTAAAAACATAGAACAGAAATATTTGGAACATACTTCCAAATGTTGTGAAGGGTGAGAATACATTGTTAGATGTAACAAAATACATAGTATTTCATTATTTATTTAATATCTTTCATGACATTGTTTCACTTAAATTTTTAAACATCTATTTTGCCCTCCTTACAGGGAAAAACAACCTCTGCAACCTCATAGGTTTGAGATGTTAATTGTGTGTTTGCCATGTTGATACAATGTAGATAAAACGTTCCTTGGTTTAGCTAAGGCCTGTGAGCCCAGGATAGCTGACACATCTCTGAGCTAACGAGTAACATGTGACAAACTGGCACATGGAGCTCCTATAAATATCAGCTGGCAAGAATACACATTTATCTAAGGAGGATGGGGGTAAATGGTCTCTACTCTCCATCAGTGTGGGGTGTGATGGACCCTTGCTGCCGCTTCTCCTGCACAAACTTACAGTGTCCCAACTTCCTATCAAGTATTTTTCCTCAAGGATATATTGTAATATTCTTTAAATTTCTAAGTCAGCTGAGGGGGTTTTCTCCGAATTTGAAGCCTTATCAAGAAGTTAAGCTGGGGGTGGGTGGTGGAGATGCAGCTTAGTTAGCTGGGTGCTTGCTGAGTGGTCACAGATTCCTGGCTTCAGTCTCCAGCACTGATACTGGCACTGACCACATACACTGGGCACGGCAAAATCTTATAATCTCAGAGTTCTGGCAGTAGAGGCAGGAATTCATAGTCACCATTAACTACCTAGTGAACTCGAAGCCAGCCTGGGCTACCTGAGGCCCTGTATCAATAACAATCAAAATTAGGCTGCAAGTGGTGATACATACCCTTATTCCCAGTCCTGAGGAGGTAGAGAATGAAGATTGCAATTTCAAGGCCAACCTGGGCTACAGAGTAACTTGAAGGCCAGCCTAGGTAACTTAGAACCTGTCTCAAAATAAGAAACAGATGTTGGGGATACAGTTCAGTGTTAGATCATTTGCCTAGCATGGAGGAAGCCTTAAATTCAATACCCAGTAGTGTTCACACACACACACACACACACACACACACACACACACACACACACACACAGAGTTTTATACTCTAGTAACAAACTAGATGCTGAGAATTGGCCACTTTCAATCCAGAACTTGTTTGGGAGGGAGCTTTCTGTCTTCAGGAGGTAAACAGGCCTTGAACTAATAGCAGAGTAACATCTACCAAGTCATTACGATAAATGAGATTCCCAACAGTCCCCACATGCAGCTTCCCAAATTACTGTGGCATGGTTCTTTGCAGAAATTCTACAGAAATAACTCCTAGGCCGGTATCCACACATAGAAATTCCACATAAACTTACTGGGAGGAACCGGACTATCTGCAGGTTTACAGAGTCCCCGGGGATCCTGACAGCCACAGCACATACATTCTGTTTCATTCCATAATGATTAACAACACGGTAGAACCTCACTCAGGAATTTAATGTGCACTTCAATATTGTTTTTCTTCTTTTCATTCTAAGCGAGGTAATAAGGATTAAATTGGGAGGTAGCTTGCAAGCCCTGAATGTGCCATTCGCTGCAGTAGACAGATCAGCTCAGGAGGAGCGAGAGGCTAAAGCCACTTGAGCCGATTTAGCCCTAAGAAATGTGATCTGTGGATTAAGAAGCACTTAATAAACATTAGCGAGCTGTGAAGGAGGGACACTCCATGTGGCCTTTGCAAAGATGTGAAGAAATTCGTTAAATGACTAAACAGTTAACCGTGTATGATGGCAAAATCAAACAACCGTGGCCTCTGCCTGGGTGGTGGAACTTGGCCGTCTCCGCCCTCTGGACGCCCTTCATTGTGCGTTTGGAAGCAATCATCACGGCAAGTATAGCTGGAAGCATTAGGTTTCCGAAAAGAGGTCCAGAAAGGCTAAGTGGTAGGTGGAATGGAATATGGTTGGATCAAACACAAAAGCTGCACCGACGAAACTGGAGCAGGAACTGGAAGCCGACCTCCAGCCGTCACATTTCCACTGAGTGAATTAAACATCTCTCACAGTGCAAGGCGTGGCCAGATAACACTGAAAGAATCCCAGCCTTCCTTTTTGTATTGCTGAGGTCTGTGGGACAGAGCAGACATGTCCACTGTTCACTGTTTTCCCCTTTGAATTTTCTGTGATTCAAGTTGTGTGTGCGCATTTTAAAGCAATTAGTTGTGTACTTCTCTTGCCAAGAGACAAGTGCAGTCAGATTTTGTGTTTGTTTCTTATTTGTGTGTGTGTTTGTTTATGCATATGTGCACATGTGTATCAGGGTGTATGCATACTTGTGAGGGTGTGTAGGCCAGAGGACAATGCCAAGGGCTTCCTGACTGCCCCTTACCTTTATTTTTTGAGACACAGTCTCTCATGGACCCTGGAGAATCGCTGACTTGCTTAGACTGGCTGGTCAGGGGTGGTGTTGGCAGGTCTAACTATCTATTCTCCTGTCTCTGCTCTTCGATGTTATGCCTGGCCTTTTGTGTGGGTTCAGGAGATCTGCACTAGGACCTCATGCTTGTGGGAAGCACTTTATTGACTGAGGCTTCCTGAAGATTCCCCTCATATATAACAAAGGGGCAGAAATGGCCCGGAATATCTTCATTGTGCTTTCCCCTAAAACCGTGTTCCCCCAAGCATGTTCTTCAAACGCTGTCAGCTTTGTTTGGGGCTGGAGAGGTGGCTCAGAGGTTAAGGGCACTGACTGCTTTCACCAGGGACCCCAGATCACCAGGCTATAAGAGGCAGTGCCTGCTCCAAGAACACGGCTTAAGAGAGTAAGACTTGGATCTGAGAATGCTTATTGTTATGACTGTGCAGCTTCTAGCTCTTTCTGTGGGTAGATTAAAAAATTATGAGTTAATTATAATCAAGTACATTGTGGTTTATTAAATGATAATACGTATTTTCTTACAAAACCCCTATTTCCTAAAAACTGACATAAGTAATCATTCCTTACTAGTTATAAAATTTTTAGTATTTGTGGTTACTTTGAATCTTAATGTGTTTTGAAGGGGGCAATAATACACTATGCTTTGGATTTACCCTAAACACTCATTTCCCTGTTTGGCTGTATTTCCAGTTTGCTGTATACGTGGCTTTGTTTTGAATAGGCGAGTAATTTTTCCCATTGCTTTAATTTTTGAAATGTATAAAATGTATGCCTACACATTTAAAACTACCTATTTTACATAGAGCACACACTTAGAGAAGTTTCGTTGTGTCTTTTCCACCCACCTAGCTTTGGTCTCCCCAATTCTAGGGAATTATTTTGTTTTAATTTCTGGCCTGTCTTTTAGTTGTTTGCTTTGTTTTTTGAAAATGTGTATATACACATTTAAGTGTGTGTATTCTTTTATCTCCAGTTTTTATAACAAAATTACAACACACACACACACACATACACTAAATCTACATGTATGTCTAGGCCATCAGGGCACATTCTCACAAACTATCACGTTTCTCCTTAACTACTAAAGATTGAGATGGTCCTGAGTTAACTGTTTTTTGTTTGCTTGTTTTTCTTAGCTTTGTTCTTTCTTTAGGTTTCTTAACTTGAATTTAACAAAGATATGTGCTTTGGTCAATGGTTAAAACTCAGGTTAACGGATAGGAATCACGATGTATGTTGTTAGTGTGTTCATTCATGTCTTGATTTGGTGGGTGTTGATACTTTATTTTCTGTGTTGTTTCATTGTGTTTAAGACGCCCCGGTGTATTTACAAAAGCATTTAAACGTTGAATCATAGCACTCAGAAGGTTGAAGCAGGAGGCTTGCCTCAAATTCAGGGCCAGTGTGTCTTCCTTGATGAGTTCCCGCCATGACTAGGCTGAAGTGAAACAAACCAACTGTCAGAACAAGCGAGCTGTTGCGGAGAACCGCTACAAAGAAATGTCTTTCATTATTCGAGTACTTTCTGGCCAAATTTATGGTTAAATTATATCAGGTACCTGAGGCCCCCAATTGACACATCCACCCTGACAAATATAATAGTACACCAGCAGAGAGAAACCAGTTGTACTGCAGATCTGGTTGGGATTCGGGAAGAAAGGTAACGAATTCAGTTTCCCTTTGGTTGCAGCCTTCGTCGATAGAGTGTATTGTAAAGGAAGAACGCAGCTTGTTTCAAAGAGGGATTTTTCTCTTCAAACTCATTCCCTAAGGTCCCAGAAGAGATGCTCGCTACCTGTTTTCCTGCCGAGGCACACACACGTGGAGCATGAAATCCCCTGGAGGTCAAATACATTTTCAGTGATTTCTTAGCTGTGAAAATTGGTTCCTTAGCAACAAGTTCCCAGTTTTTTTATTTAGCAGCCTGTATGAAGCATATTTTTTTTAACAGAATTTTAAAGGAATGGATGTGTAACATTACCTAAATCTTTGAATGAAAGTTACATAGTACACATTCCTTTTGATGGTAGTTTATTAACTTTGGGAGCCTGTATTTGAATATAGTTATAATGTCAAAGTATCTTATCTCATGATGTATCCAGTGATTTTCTTTTCTGAAATCTTGAAAAATATGTGAATAACTAAGAAAAAATGGATTATTGTCAAATATTCCATTTAAAAAAAAATCTTGTGATGTAAATTCAATTTAACATTGACCTAGGAAGAGAAATCAGCAATTCAATATTTAGCATGATGATTATGAAAGTTCTACGGGACTTAGCCTACTTATAAATATATTTTGCTCTTTAAATAAAGGTTAAATCATAAGCTATGAGAGAGTGCTTTGGTAGTCACCTTCCACAATACGATGAAAATATTTCTAAGCTTTTGAATATGGTGTATGCCATATTTTAAATGTCTGTTAAATTTTTTTATGGGGAAATGCTATTGGCCAATCAGATATAGTGGTGCTGGTATTCTCATGAGTATTGGCGCTGTGTTAATGAGTAGGTACCTAGCTTTAGTCACACTGGGGGACAGATATAATGCCCTCCAGTGGGAAAGAAGCCAGCACGGTGAATGCATTGCTCCTCTGCCTTTTGGCTGTGATCACACAGAAAATGACAAACTTATTCGTACATGGTCTCCTGGAACTTTACTCAGGCCAGAACCAGTCTCTGCCATTAGGACTGGCGATCGAAAGCCAGAAGGAGAAGAGCTTTAATGACTCAGTTCAACCACATCCACGGGTGATACCATGTCTCAGAATGGCCCTGTTTTCTCTCTGAAATGCACTTTTATGTTTGGAGAAGCATGCACGTTTGCCACATGCATGGATGCACAATTTGCATGTCTGAGTTCTCACTGGGAGGGCAGGGACAATACTGTGGCCTTGATTTGCTTCTCCTGCATATTGGCCTTGGTCACGTGCCCTCCTACACTAGTCTAGCCATGATGGTCACATGCCCTCCTACATTAGTCTACCCATGATGGTCACATGCCCTCCTACA
>NC_022025.1:687528-693289 GCF_000317375.1 Microtus ochrogaster
TAGTCTACCCATGATGGTCACATGCCCTCCTACACTAGTCTACCCATGATGGTCACATATCCTCCTATACTAGTCTAGCCATGATGGTCACGTGCCCTCCTATACTAGTCTAACCATGATGCACCCTTTATTTCTCTCACGGCCTCCATATGGGACACACTCAGATAGTCAAAAATCGATTGAAACATATATTTAATATACAAGCGCATATATTAAAGTATATTTAAACAAGTAACATATCTCTTAAAAATTTAAATTTCCTGACTTCATATAGTCTATGATTCAGAATGTAAAAAGGATTGGATCAGGCTGAACCCATCAGGGAACAAATACCACTCAAAATAGGATTATTCTGGGACAATTTATTTGTAATGACCCTTTTATAAAAGCCTGGGAAGGAAAGGAACCCCAGGGTATAATGCAGTAACATGGCTCTTAGTACGGCCTACTTCGAGGTGAGAAAATGGAGTAATAATGAGAGCTAGGGACTAAGCTCAGTCATAGAGCCAGCAGCTCCGGAGAGAAGCAGCAGTCTTCTTCAGATGTACACCATCTCTGCATGCTGTGATGCAGCCCCTGAGAGAAGCTGCAGCCTTCTTCAGACATACACCGTTTCTGAATGCTGTGGCTGAGGGAGCATGGCATTTTGTTTCATCCATCTTTCTTTCTTTGATTTTCTGTCCTGTTTCCCCTTGTCCGATGTTTTAGTTGCTATACCAAACTTCTCAAGGCTGGGTAAGTCCCAAAGAAAAGAGATTCATCTGCCTGCAGATCCGGAGGTCTAAGACCATGAGTCTGCAGCCAGATTCTGTTGCCTCACAGTGGTGAGAGCTTGTGTAGAAGACACCACAGGCTCAGCTGGGAATCAATAGCCTTGAGAAGGCTGGGGTCCTTTTTACTATGACAAGCTCTCACTCTAACAAATGCGTTCCTCTGAGGCCCAGCCCATGCTCTGAGAGCAGAATTAATCCATTCATGAGCGTACTCGTGACTCAGTCACTTCCCATGAGGCATTGGTCTTAAAGGAGAAAACTACTTTTCAATATTGCCATATTTGGAGTCAGGCTTCGCCAAGGGTTTTGGTGGGGACAGCCACCATCTTAACCATAGCACCCAGCCCCACTGGAAGGCAGAAAGCAAGAAACCTTTTGCTGTGAACCACGAAGATCAGTCTTGCGGGTGCAGGGGAGTGGGTGGATGCCTGTGGACACCTAGTTCTCTATCTCCGCAAAGGCCTCTTAGAGACCCTGACCCACGCCTGTCATAATATGTAAGCAAGAGTAGAGAGCACTTTTATAGGCTTTCCAAGTTTTCTAAATCTTGCTGCCGGGAAGCAGCTCTTAATGTGTGCTACGGCTTACCTAAGACATGATGACATACATCCTGCTAAAATACTAGGGGCTAAGTGTTTGTGTTGTGGCCTTTTGTTTCTGTTAGTGGTCTGGCTCAGAAAGAAAACATCTGAAAAAAATATTGACTTTTTCAGACAAAAAAAAATTCTTGTTTTTTTTTTTAAGTGGAAAATTTCAAACATAGTTTGAGTTATCCTCATCCTTACCCTGTTTATGTATTTATTATTTCAGGGCGTCTATGCATGGCTCATGCTGTTTTCCAACTTGCGATTTTTCTGCCTCTGCCTCTTTGCGGGCATTGCGGGTATGTGATGTCATGTCTTTGTATTCATTCTCTTCTAATTAGTTTTTATTCCCTACCAACATAGACTCTACTAAATCACATAGGAAAGAGAAATTTTCTTCCCCATGTAAGAGTAACCAAAAGTTCAAGGAGTGCATTGATTGGTCTTGATGACTGGGCAAATTGCTTTGACCAGTACCTTATTCCTTGATGAGGTGTAGCTATTTCTTAAAAGAGAGAATTGGGCACTGTTACCAGAGTACAGGGGTGTGATTGGTGGGCTGGCCTAAGTCGCAGAAACCTACCACTGTGCTTCACTGCATGGTGGTGTCAGAAAATGCTGCTTCCAAGTGCCTAGCTAGAAAGTTCTCCTCTGACACTGAGCTCAGAATCAAGTCGCTTGTTCTTCCTTAGCTAAGAACACAGTTTGGGGAGCATGGGTCCATTTGATTGTCATGTGATCTCGGTCTCCTTGCTAAGGCAAGGCAAGTAGGCGCCATTTAAATCTAGTCACCAAATAATCTTCAATGTTAAAGCTTAAAAAGGAAACTTTTTAAGTTGCTGGCAAAATTAAATATGAATACAAATGAGAAATAGGAAGCGTGTTACATTTTATACCTCTGGCACATTTGGGAATAGTTCCTGCATGGATATTTTTGCCTACAATAGGCTTACCCTCTGTACTTTTCCTTATAATCCTCCCGTTTTGCTCCTTTATAAGTTGCTTGAAACCTTCATTAGGGAACGAGAAGAAGCAAGAGTTCCAGTTCTTGCAAAGCTTATCTCCCCTCCTTGAAGTACAGAAATCCTCAGTTGTGAATGTCTTTATTGGCCTAATTCCTCTGTTGGGGAAGCCGCCATTCTTCTTGGTAGCGTTCTGAAGAAGCTGAAGACAGATACGGAAAGGAATGAGGACAGGAATGGTTTTCACGGTCCTACTTACAACACAGCATCTCATTTTGTCCCTGCGTTCCCTAAAATGCTGTGTGCTCCATGATACCGTAGTGATGTATGGATAGTGCTGCCAGCCGAGTCTGCACCTCATACCACGCGTGAGGACGTGGCTGCACCTCCTTCGCTGTGACTCTGACACTTTGCTAAAACAGTGTTGTGCCTGTATCATCGTCTTTGGTATGGAACCCCTGGGTAAACTGAGCCCATCCTTGTTTCTTTTAAGAACTCTTTTTCTTTCTTTCCTACTCAACAACGATTCATTAATGGGGTAGAATAAGACAAAAAGGTCTCCGGATTGAATCACACATTTTGGAGGATTGTTTGACAGCAATATGATAATGAATACGTAAAGAAGAAAGTAGCCTCCTATCTTGTTCTCTAGAGCAAACAGATGCTGCGATCCCTTCATGTTTTCCTGTGCATCTTCTGATTGGAGCACACATGGTTAAGTCATTGTGATCATTTAACATTTGCCACAGATGTCTTTAAATGGCTTCATAAGATCTTATTTCTCCATGTTCTGTAATTTATGATAAAATTCACTTCTACTAGATAGTTTTATTATTTTTTAAATCTTGAACTTTATAAATGATGCTATTAGGATTCTTCTGGGGACAATTTCTTCAAGAAAAACTCTAAGTCATAGAGTTATTGGATAAAGGCTAGAAGTGCTTTAAATGAGTTTACAGTGAACTTGAGATAATTTTGAAATTTGAAACACATATAGTAGTCTTTATGATTGTAACTCGCAAGGATTTAATTCCATTCTTCATGGGGGCATCATCCATGTTCTACCAATTCACCTCTCTTTAGTCTGTTTCTTATGAGAAATGAAAATCTAAGGCCTAGATTCACTTGCGAATGAAAGGAAAAGATGAGGCCCAGAATTGACTCTTTCCTCTTCCATCCAGATTCTGTTGGGTGTCCTCTGTCTTGTGTATTGCCGTATCTGTCCTGAGCTCAGCCCTTGGACTCAGTAGTGATCAGTGAAGAGTGATGGTTTAATGTTTGCCCTTTAGAAGAAACTTGGATGGCTTAGCTCATCTCTACATTCTTTGTCACCTGGGAATTCAAATAGCTCCCTTTGTTTTTCTGTGGTACTGTGATCACATATACTATCTCTGTAAGACTGGGAAATATACTAATATTCAGAGAAGTAAATGTTGGACAATGTAGAAAACAAAAGAAAGTGGGTTAATGCTGAGCTTACATCGCATGAACTTTTTTTTTTTTTTTTTGCATCCCATGGCCATTGTAACTATCTGGCATGGCCATTGTAACTATCTGGCATGGCCGTTGTAACTATCTGGCATGGTCGTTGTAACTAGCTGGCATGGCCATTGTAACTAGTTGGCATGGACATTATAACTAGCTGGCATGGATGTTATAACTAGCTGGCATGGATGTTGTAACTAGCTGGCACGGGCATTGTGACTAGCTGGCATGGGCATTGTAACTAGCTGGCATGGGCATTGTAACTAGCTGGCATGGGTGTTGTAACTAGCTGGCATGGCCGTTGTAACCAGCTGACATGGCCTTTGTAACTAGCTGGCATGGCCATTGTAACTAGCTGGCACGGGCATTGTGACTAGCTGGCATGGAATGTTGAGGAATCATGAACTGCATGATCAAAGGAATTGAGAAATCAGAGGGCACTTACGTTTCTTCCTATATCTAAAGGATTTAGCTCCTGGCATATGAGACTTTACAGCATTTGTTGCAGACTCTAGAGAGATATATTCCTTCCATTCTGAGGACATACAGTCTCTGAAGGGGCACATGCCATAAATAATTAACTTGTTTTAACTTAATTTACAACAATAGGGGTTGGGAATGGTTGGTGGAAGATCACTTGTCCAATATGTGTGAGGTACTGGGTTTTACCTCCAGCACCTCTCTAACCCCACCCCAAAATTTATCTCATCCAAACAGTGAGCAATGTGTAAAGTTCAAGATATGCTGGTTCTGGTTGTCAGCCATATTCATTGTCCCGTGAACCATGACATCAGCAGACAAACTCTAAAAATGTCACATAAAACAGAAAGATGCACTTCTGTCATTTGTATAGCAATTCTGTAATACATTTTTCATCTTGCTGGAGAGTTCCACAGCTTTCTATCACTGTGGTTCTGTAAACAATGGCAACTGTAATCATCAAGTTTGTGAGACAGTTTCAAGTTGGAAAAAAAAACATGTAGGGAAGCTATAATCAGAACCCAGTTTTGTGTCCACATCTTTCCAAGTAATGTAGAGTTCAAGGATTGGAATTATTGTTATAAATACAGTGGAGGACTGGAGAGATGATTCAGTGATCAAGGGTGCTGGCTGTTCTTCAGAGAGCCTGGGTTTGGTTCCCAGCACTCCTGTGTGATTTGCAGCTGTCTGTAACTCCATTTCCAGGGGAATCTCACAACCTCTTTTGGCCTCTTCAGGCAAAAGGCACACACATGGTTCATAGACATACAGACAGCAAGCAGCCATACACATAAAGTAAGAAATAAAACTTACATAAAGAAGTATACCTGGGTGGTGGTGGCACACACCTTTAATCCCAGAACTTGGGAGGTAGAGGTAGTTGTGTCTCTGAGTTCAAGGCCAGCTTCATCTACAAAGTGAGTTCCAGAACTGCCAGGACTACACAAAGAAACCCTGTTTTGAAAACTTAAAAAAAATAGTATAGTGGAAATATTTTTATCCTTTTATTAATTCATATTTTCTCTTTTAAAACAATTGTTGGTGTCCACTGTTAAAAAGATTTATTACCATCTTCAAAATGAAGGTACAAGAGCACGTTCTGTTTCCTCGCTGCTTAAGCTCTGCAGTGTACCCTGCCGATTCTGTCTGCATTCATGCCCTCGATGGTGTACCAGTTTTCACGGTTCGTGATGCTATGTTCATTATCCTGCATCTTCTCCGTATGTTCTAGAAAATATCAATGCTCATGTCCTCAAAACTCCTCTTGTTACTCCCATTTCTTCCTTCTCTAATGCAGCGCACTCAAGCCAAGCCAGTGGCCTTTCTGACCTTCCACTCATGCAGTGAGCCCAAGCCAGTGTCCTTTCTGACCTTCCACTCATGCAGCGCCCAAGCCAGTGTCCTTTCTGACCGTCCACTCATGCAGTGAGCCCAAACCAGTGTCCTTTCTGACCGTCCACTCATGCAGTGAGCCCAA
>NC_022025.1:693761-709263 GCF_000317375.1 Microtus ochrogaster
TCCACTCATGCAGCGTCCAAGCCAGTGTCCTTTCTGACCTTCCACTCATGCAGCGCCCAAGCCAGTGTCCTTTCTGACCTTCCACTCATGCAGCGCCCAAGCCAGCGTCCTTTCTGACCTTCCACTTGCTGGTAACTCAACCTTTAGTGTCTTTCAAACTTGACCTCTTTCCTACACCTCTCAGTAACCAGGTTTTCAGCTGCCACTTCAAGAGCAATGCGTCAGTGGTTAAATTCATCATCCACCCTCCTGTCACAAATCTTCTTGCTTTTTTAATACATCATCACTGTAGCCTGACTCTTCTCTGAAGCAGTAGCTGTCCCGCCATCCCGAGTTAATAAACTTCAGTTGCAGGTGGTCCATAAAGAGAGAGGAGCGTTTTGGATAGGGTGAATTTCCTGTTTAACAAACCACAGAAAACACAGTGCTTAAAATAAAAAGTTAATCATTGCAGTTTCTGTGGGTCATAAGTCCCCTTCAGAGGAAATGGTTCTTCTGATCATGGTGGACGAAGGTAACCTGTGCGGTGCCAACCGCAGCAGTTGTAGGTGAAATCCAGCATCCCTCCTGGCTTTATGACCGAAGTCCTTGTTTGCTTTCTAGCTGGTGGCTAGGCCCTATCTACGCAACCAGAGGTCCTTTCAGGTCTTGCCTCATGATTCCTGTCGTAGGCAGCTCACAATACATTGACTACTTTTTTCTATATTAACACATTTTTTTTTGTTGTTTCTAGTCAGATTCCGTTTCCCTGATTAACTTAGGTCCACTCAAGTTACTATCTTCCTCTACATCAGCATAAAGCCAAATGATGGGGACCTTAATTAGATCTATAAAAATTCCCTTTCTATCTGATACAACTTAGTCCTGAGAATGGATCCCATTCCTTTGAAGGTCTCATTCACAGCAGAGGGTTGGGGGCTATTCAGAATATGTTTAACATAGAGTGCTAAAGGTTGGAGCTGAGGTCCTCATGTGGTCCCTAATCTGTAGATCTTGGGATGTATGATTAGTTCTGAAGTATTGTGTTTTTACTGGGATATGTAGGCAGCATCTTTTTTTGTCTTATTTTTTGTTATATAATTCATATGGTTTTGTATGCTTTTGTCCCAGTCTGGGTAGGGTGGAATGTGATGTGGCTGTTCTCATTTGTTGTAGCAGATAAGGGTAATTGCTTTTGGCTGGGTAGATGATGGCGGTCATCCATTTCATCTCTGGCCTTTAGAAGAAGGTCATTCATCTTCTCAGATGTGTGTGGACCAAACCACATTTTGAAATGGTGTTTTACTTTGGAGGAAATATGTTAAAAGAAATAAAAATATAGCTGTTTTGTTTCAATAAACAGAATTCTATTCTGGTTTCCTAAAAATGTGTTCATAAATAGCATCTGTTTCTGTGTAAATATAGGATTGGTATTAATTATTTTTCTGCTTGTGTTGCTAAAATTGGTGACGGAATATTTCTCTGAGTCCTGCCTGATGTGTGTTGTGTGCTTTGCTGTCTTAAACTGTTTTTCCAATCTAAGAAGAGGACATTTGCAGGGTGTGTGTGGGGGGGGGCTTTTCTACTGTTTCTTGTTGATTTTGCATAGATCTATGGTTATTTTTAATTCTTAGCAACTTTTTTTGTTATATTCTAAACAAGATTCAGTGTTACTTCTATCTCACAGGGCAGGGAATTTTACCTGATTCCTTAAGTACAGTAATTTAAGACAGGGTTGGCAGCACATGCCCACAAACTCAGGACTTGTGGACTGACGTAAGAGGGTGAGGAGTTGGAGACCCATTTGAGTTCCATAGCAAGACCTTGTCTCAAACAAACAAACTTACATGTGTTTAAAATATGGTATATTAGTTACTCTGTATAGAAGCAATACAAGGAGAAGTTTTACCTTTGCTTTATGTATGTATGTATTTTTTTATTGATCTGGTGTTTAAATAATATGAAACACATACTGACACTTGGCTTAATGCTTTTGAAATTATGAGCAACTTACAGCATCAAGTCTACTTTGTGGACCAATCTTTTGTATGTGTATTTATAGATTATTCTGCATCTCGTTTTGTCCTTGATCTCAAGGAGTTTAAGGTGCAATTTCAAATTAATATCCTTGTCTCTCTCAGTCCATAAACCCATTTACTCCTCACTACTCTGGACTGACTAAATCTTTCTTCTCTCTTAGGAAGGGATGAGAGAAAGAGACAGAAGAAAGAGGGGGAGGGAAGACTTGTGGCTCAGCCAGTAATTGTGTTCATTGTTCTTATCATCGTAACAACACAAGGACGAATGTTTATCTGTGTCTTCCGCTAAGATCGTCCCCAAGTTGGAGACTGAACTTCTGCTCTTGAAGCGGAGCTGCTAAATGCAGCCCTCTTTGCTGATCCTTCACACTACTGCTGCCAGGTTATTGTTTCTGTAGTTTTGCCTCCATCCTTTCCCAGTCAATTAAGGTAAAATTGGCAATGAAAATGGTACAGATTAAAACATATAATGTATTACTTATATATATGTATTATGGAATAATTAAAGTAAGCCATCTAATATACTTGTTTGTATATGTTTCATTTAAGTATATCTGCTATACTTATCATTCATATACTTGATATATTTAAATGTTACTATGTATTTTGCAATGCTGAGGATTTAACCCAATACCTTGCCTATATTAGGACTACCACTGAGTTACATCTCTAGCCTACATCACATTTTTATAATTAGAATATTTAGCGTTTTTAAACCTATAGCATATCATTAAGCATAGTCACCATGTTGTACAGCAAATCTCGAGATTACCCTTCTAGTGTAACTAAGATTCTATACCCTGTAATCGACACACCCCGTTCCTCTGCTCAAGTCCCACCTGCCACATTTTAGATTCCTCATGCAAGTGAGATCACGTGGTATTTGCCTTTTTAGGCTGGTATTGTGGGGTATTTTATTCTTTTTACTTTTTAGAGTCTTTTGGGGGGCTCACCACCCAGCTCCCAAATAAATCACACATAGAGTCTTATTCTTTGTTATGAATGCCTGGCCTTAGCTTGGCTTCCTTCTTGCCAACTTTTCGTATCTTAAGTTATCCTGTCTACCTTTGGCCTCTGGACTTTTATCTTTTTTACTTCTGTATATCACACTTTACTTCTTTCTCCGTGGCTTGCTGTGTAGCTGGGTGGCTGGGTGGCTGGGTGGCTGGGTGGCTGGCCCCTAGTGTCCTCCTCTCTGCTCTCCTTGTGCTTGGACCTCCTTCTATTTATTCCCTCTGCCTGCTGCCCCACTGTGCTTGCTCCTGCCTCACTATTGGCTGTTCAGAGCTTTATTAGGACCACCAGATGTTTTAACCGAGCTTCACATAGTTAAACAAATGCAGCGTAACCAAAGTCACACATCTGAAAGCAAGATTCCCCAACAGGTTGGCTTATCTCATTTAGCATGTTGTCCTTCAGGTTCATCCGCGTGGTTCAAATGATAGAACAGTGGTTTTGTTTTTTTCCCTTCACACTGAATACTATATATTCAACATCATCTTTATCCGTTCATCTTTGATGAGCACTTAGTTTGTGTTTCTTGGCTGCTGTCAGTGATGTTTCACCAGGTACAAGTGCAGCCATTTCTATTTGCTGCTTTAATTCCTTTGCACATATTTCCAGAAGTGGGGTTGCTAGATCCTGCGGCAATTCTACCTTTAATCTTTTGGGGACCTTCCTTCTTAATTGCAGTAATGGCTGTTGTGATGTACAGTTCTCCTAACTCCAGATGTGCCTTTTTCTTGGAATCCTCTCCACAATGTGTTATATTTATCCTTCTTGTTACAGCATCTCTGAGACATGTATGGCGATCTTGCCTTTGGTTTTAAGTTGCACTTTTTGGTGAGTAATGATGTTGAGTACCTTTACACTTATCTGGTGGATGTTTGCATTTTTTCTTTGGGAAAGTGTTTATTTAGCTTCTTTGGCTTCTTTTAAAATTAAGTTATTTGTCTTAGTTGCTGCTGAGTTCCTCACATTTCAGGTAGTTATCCTCTTGCCTTATCAAATGAAGGGTTTGCAGCTATTTCTCCTTCTCTAGGGTGTTTCTTTTGGTGTCACATCCTGATGATTGCTCAGCCCACTGTCAAGAAGCTTTTAGAAGTTTAAAGTTTCATATGCTTTGCCTTTCATGTCCTCTGATTCTTTTTTTTTTATTTTTCAAGGTTAAAATGAAGTTTATTATGTTTTTGATTTTTTTTTCGATTTTTTAAAAAAAGAAAACCGTTTGTAAAACAGCTATTTTATCCCCAGGGCAGAGTGACCCCTGAAAGATACACATATCCCTTTTCAAGGCCTTAACGAGATTTTTTTGGTACTTTTTTCTTTTTTTAAAACTCATATATTAAAAAATTATACATTTCAAACTGATTTTTGTGTGTGTTGTAACGTGAGTGGTGTGGGAGGTTCTTCTGTCTATGTGTTACTTTTATTGGTTGATGAATAAAGAACTGGCTTGACCTATAGCATGGGGGAAAGAAGGCGGAGAGAGAGATGTCATGGATATTCTGCCTGAGACAGATGCTGGGAACATTACCCTGCAAGCCACTACCACGTGGTTATATACAGAATAATAGAGATGGGTTAGGTTAGGATATGAGTTTAGCCAGAAATACACTTAAGCTATTGGCCAAACAATATTGCAAATAATATGGTTTTCTGAGTGGTTATTTCGTGGCTGGGCAGCCGGGACGAACAAGCGACCCTTCTACTAACGTACAAGTCCAGTTTTATTCTAAGCATGTGCATATCCTGTTTTCTAGCACCATTGCAGTATATTTTAGAATCACTTTTGCCTTCAATGGTCCTTCCAGGTTTATCGGCAAAACTCTTAGCAGTTTAAGCTTAACTGAGTCCATTTAATAAAGGAATCTGCTTTAAAGCCTGAACTGGAGAATTGGGCTTACCTGGGAATGAATCTTGATGCTGTTATAGATCATCTGGGGAGCCTAGATTTGTTACTTGAATTGTGCAGTTGGGTAAACTTAAGACTTTGAGCTTGACCATGAGATGGCTGTTTCCTTACCTATGAAAACAGATCATACTGTTTTTGATTTGATGTTTATTTCTGTAGCCAATTAATGAATTTAAAGGGTTTGGCACAACAAAACAAGACACAGCAAAACCTGGCAAATAAGCTCTCCGCACACTCTAGCTACTAATGCTGTTTTTTTCAGTTTTGACTGTGGGCGCTAGGCAGGCTTTTCCCCTTGGCTCTGGAGTCACTCGCACTCCATTTCCTGTCCAGCTCCGCTATTATTTTTATTCCTTTCTTCTGAAGTCCCCTTTTCTGCTTCTCCCCAACCCATGAACATTTTATCTCTCTTAATGCAGTTAAATCTTTCCTCCTGCATGAACCCTGACATTCCTTTATTAGATGTCTTTTCTTTTGGAGGCTCCCGGGTGCCTACCATGAGTTCCATTTATCATGACTCACAGTAATATATCATACTGGGGCGCATTCTTTATGGCCTTTTGTTTCTTTAATACAACCCAGAGTTTCACAGTCAGCTGTTCTTTGTAGTCTCACATCTTTCTAAGAATGGAGCATACAGACATAGTTTTGGATTTTGTTTCGTGTTTTTTCGAAAAATAATTTTGGGTTATTTGTCTTGAGTAGTATGTATTTGAGAAGACTGATTATGCTACTAAATGCTGTAATTTTGACAAACTTAAAATACATATCATAAATATATATTTATAAATATAAAATATGTATCGAACAAATTTATCATTTACGATTTGCAGGGTCTTCAATAGTATTTGTTAAAATGTGTAATGACTACATAAAAGGCATGGCTCTGAATGTGTAAACAAATGGACCAGATAAGTAATATATACATTTCAGTAAGATTACATATTTATACATATGAGAAAATATTTTTTTAAGATAAAAGATAACATTAGGAATAAAAGAGAAGTAAAATTTAAAATAGAGGTTCCTTGAGTGCCTCAGGTTTCTGTAATTCTTGTCTGGCCATGCTTTCTTGAGTCTTGTCCTGTTTCAGGACTCCAACCAGCTTTTGAAAAAAGAGGCTGGCCTCCCTGCACAGAAAAGTGGATTTACAGCAGTTTAGTTTAAGATCTTGTTTGGTTTTGTTTGCTGTAGAAACGGAAAACATTTCATCCCATAGAGTAGAGTAAACATCCCAGGAAGCTGGGCAGGGAAGGCTGTTTTGTTTCATCTGCCTGGGCTGCTCTCCGAGAAAGAGGATAAATGCAAAGTTCTCAGACATTCTTGGTATCAAGGTGGTCATTGGCTTAGAAAAGCAGGAGAATGTCAAGTCATGGTTCACGGTCAAATAAGGTTTCTCAGTTTTTATGGCCTTCCTCTGCATCCTCTGTGATTGTCTTTTCCCCCACCAACTGATATATAGTGATGTCATTAACTGAGTTTATTGCTGCATATGAGAGTTTATTGTCATGAATGTACTAGTTCTCATGCCACCAAATCAGCGAGGACTTTTAATGATTATATTTGATCTTAATTTTAGAAAGGCCTTCCTCATTGAGCAAATAGTCAGTCATCCAGCTTTTCTTTTCCTTCTGTAATAATTTTAGTAAATAATTGATATTTAATCCACATACAACATACACACACACCAGTGTGAAGTAAGTCCAGCTGTATGTTTCCAAATGGCCTGCCAGTTGTTCCCGGAAGAGGGCTTTCCCTGAGGAGTCAGTGACACGCACAGGGTCTTGGAAGCTTTGACCTCTGCCTGCGTCAGTTCTCACAGCTACAAATTAGGAAGTTGTCCATTATTCAAACTGAAGTGTTGCCGGGTAAGTCACTTGTCCAAAGTCTAGCATCTTACCTTATCTGCAGCAGAACTTTTCACCTATACTCTCTCATGTGTCTTTTCAGTAGCTAACATGTGTCTTTACCCTGACCTTAGAGAAATCTAAGATTAGATGGAGTTACTGAGTAGTATATAAATTTCCCCCCTTTTTTTGTTAGCAGACTTTATTTTAAACCTGCTGCTGAAACAGATCATTTTATATAATTTTTTTTTTCGAGACAGGGTTTCTTTCTGTAGCTTTGGAGCCTGTCCTGGAACTTGCTCTGTACACCAGGCTGGCCTCAAACTCACAGAGATCCTCCTGCGTCTGCCTCCCAACTGCTAGGTTTAAAGGTGTGTGCCACCACTGCCTGGCCCACATAAGATGCTTTTAATAACAGATGTTGAAGTATAAAGTGCACTTGAAGAAGAAATAGCAATGATGTTTGTGGAAGAACATTACAAAGAAACATAATGTAGGTACATCTTGTTTCCAAGTGCTGACCAGGTTTAAAAACAGTGAACATTAGAGAGAAAACAAAGAATCACTGTTTTGCCTAGAGAAACTTGTAGCACATTCTTGATTGTCTGTTCTTGAACTGTGGCAATCACTTGCGTGGTTTCTAGTCTCTGAGGACAGTGCATGTTACACTTGCTGTTTTAGATTTCCAGTCATCTCCTAAGGCTCTGCCAGCCTCAATTACTATGGCCCAGGAATCTGCATGCAGGATAAGCTGGAGATGATTAAAAAACATTTTACAAAAAGCATTCCTTGAATTCTGTGCAATCTCTTGTTCCTACATACATTTAATTTCAATTTCATTGGACTTTTAAAGTGTAGATTCTTTATGACTTCATAAAGTCTGTCCTTTTGGATCTATTTGCATGCGATGCTCATAGGTATTTCTTCCCTCTTTTTACGTCCTAGGCAAAGACAGTGCTTTAGTTTTATTAAGCTATTTTCTTCAGATTCCTGAGTAAATTGATACTGAAATCTAAAATTAGAGTAGAAACTAGAGAGAGCCCAGGGAAGACTGTAAGTCCCGTGCATGCGTGGTTTCTTTCTCAGCTTCTTCAGGGTTTGGACGTTATGTTGTGACAAGGTCTCCGTTTATTCTGCAGCAGCTGAGCACGCTCTCTCGCTGTTACTCATTGGCGTCTCCTTTATCAAATGTAATCTGAAATTTATGGCTCAGAGGCATCAACGAAAACACTGTTGTTCCTATGCTGGGTTAGTGGCTGAATTTAGATAAAGAAGAACACAATGATTTATCAGATAATTGTGAAGAGTTCCCCTGAGCAAAGGCCTTAGATAGACCCGTATGTCTGAGCACGGACATTCACAATGGCTATGCACACAACACATTCTCCTGACCGTACCAGTCTTCAGGTCAAGTCACTTTATTGATTTCCTACAAAAATTTGCTTAAATTTTTTTCCAGGCATAATTTTGCAATATGGAAGGACACAGGAAAATGAAGCCCTTTATCCGCAATTGTGGCACAACTGTTAGTCTTAGAATATAGATGCTTACTCAGGGCAACTCATTACATCATCATTTTAATTATTGTTCATTGTTTGTTGCTTATTTAAGAAATTGTAGTGATGATCATAAGATATTTGGGGGGATTTGCTGTCAAAGTCTTTAGTACCTTTGTGTAGTAAAGTAACATAATTCAGATATACTTGTGTTTTAGAAGCAGCCAAAAGCACCCAGAATCATCTTTGCATATGTAATTAGCCTAATTATAGAGAAGACATCTTAAATGTAAAAATCTGAAATATGCCCCACAGTTGAAAAATTTAAAGTACTGACTTGAGGCTAGTTGTGGGAAATTCTGTATTAGATTTCCTGATGCAGGTCACAGTGAAGGTATGAACTTAAAAGTACTGTATAAAATTGCCTTTGGGCTTGTACATTTAGAATATATGAAAAATAAATGATTTTTTTTTTGTCTGGACTTGAGTCCCATTCCCAAGATGTCTTATTAGATATTTGCAAACGTTACACAATAGAGTACTACACAGCAGAAAAAAATAATGATAACTTGAATTTTGCAGGCAAATGGATGGAGCTAGAAAACATCATTTTGAGTGAGGTAACCCAAATACAGAAAGACAATTATCACATGTACCCATTTATATGTGGTTTTTAAAAATAAAGCAAAGAAAACCAGTCTACAAACCACAACCCCAGAGAGCCTAGACAACAATGAGGACCTAAGAGGGACATACATAGATCTAATCTACATGGGAAGTAGAAAAAGACAAGATCTCCTGAGTAAATTGAAAGCGTGGGGACCTTGGGAAAGGGTTGAAGAGGGAGGTGAGGTAGGGAGGGGAGCAGAGAAAAATGTAGAGGTCAATAAAAAAAAAAAAAGTAACCAAATCAGAGAACTGTCTGAAAACGCAAACAGTTCCAGGCCTCAGAGTTTCGGATAAAGACACACAAGCTGCACGTGCCCCAGCCTTTGGCAGGCGTGATGGCCTCCTTTCACTCACGTGATGCTTTAGTTCTCTTTGAAGGCAATCCAAAGAGAAATTTTATAAACATTGTGAGTGGCTGAAATGAGATGATGTCAGGATGACAGTGTAGAAATGAAAACTAAGCCGACTATTCGGTTCTGCCATAGTTTGTTAAAAAAAAAAACAGTGCCCCCCCAAAAATAAATAAAGATAATCCTTTATTGTAATATTCTGGTACTGGAAAGAGGGAGACATTTTAGTGGAACCCAAATAAAACTGGCTTGATTACCCCTTGTCTCGTCTGGTATTTCCTGGAAATGGCCCTTGGGTAAGAATTGACAGCTAGTGGAAGGGATGGCAAAGGTCCCCTTTTAAGAGCAAATGGTGAGGGTCAGCTTTTGTTCCTTGGTGTCCAGTTCATGCCGGTATCACCGAGATTCCCCTGGGACTGACTGAACACGGCAATGCTCAAGCACAGAAATTATATGCTCTGAGTAGAAGAATGAAGACTTGACTTCCATCCTGCCGGGTGTTATAGTCCACACCATCAATCCTAGCTTGGGGTGTGGCAGGGGCAGGTGGAGGAGTTCAGGACAGCCTTGGTCTTTATGGTGAGTTCCAGGGTACCCAGGGCTACACAGGGAGGCCTTGCTTGTTTCTTTGTTTGTTTTGTTTTTAAAAATAAAACTCCAGAAGCCTTCCTTCTTGTAGGTAGTGCTGACGTACTGAATCCTTGCATGTTGTGTGCACTTGGGCTTCATTGTAGTGGCCGTTCCATTACAGTGCTCCAGTTCCAGGAACAGGCAACATTTCAGAAACTGTAAGAACGGACTTATCAGGGTAGAAAGTTGATCAAGTAGACCTAGGAAATGTTTGAGAGCCAGAGGCACCACATACCTCAAAAATTGGTTGTGTTGAATAACTGGGAGTTACTTTAATTTTTAAAAGGTATTGAGCTCTAAAGTTTTGTAAAGTGACAAATTTTCATAATTTTGTTTTATATCTGTAAAGATATGAGAGAAGAAAAGAGAGAATTGTCCATACTTCTCTCAAATTAACAATTATTCATGCTTTATGGCAAGTAGAGTCGTCTGTCTAAATGCTATTAATAGGATTGTAGATTATTAATGACACCAAAAAGGAGTTGCAGACATTTTAGAGGCTCCACACATTCAGAGGACTTGGCAGCACATTTTCCTGAACAGGCGTCTGCTGTAGGAAGTCTTTTTTTTTTTTTTTTTTTTTTTTGGAGATAGGATTTCTCTGTAACTTTGGAGCCTGCCCTGGAATGAACTAGCTCTTGTGGATCAGGCTGGCCTCAAACTCACAGAGATCTGCCTGCCTCTGCTGGGATTAAAAATGCTGGGATTAAAGGCGTGCACTACCATCACCTGACCTAGGAAGTCATTTTTGCAGCGCCCATTCTGTGCCATGGCTAGTGTTTGCTCCCCTACTGTTTTAAGGAAAGGACATTTGTTGTAGTTCACCAAAAGGTGGAAGACCCTGCAGTGTGCCAAAGTTAACTTCTGGAATTTTAGTAATTAGAGACAAAGCGGACTTATAGCTTGGAAGCAAAAATCTCAGAAATCTGAATGAATGAATTATAGAAGGTGTAGCATCTAGAGTTTAAATTTTTCTTCTTTTTTAGACAGTTTCAAACTGTGTAGCCCATCGGGGCCTTGAGTTTGTAGTTATACTCTGGTGTTGGCCTCCCAAGTACCAGAATGGCAGGCATGAGCCCTCAAGACTGGCTCTAGAGTTGGAGTGGTAAGGAGCAGTAGCGGTAAGAAGCCTAGCTCTCTCTGAGTCCCAGTGGTTGGGGGAGTGCATCTCCATTACCCCGACAGAGCAGGTTTTCTCTCTGGGAATAGCCATCATCTCTGCATCGACGATAGACAGCTGACGACAAGCTGACTTACAGCAGGTTGTGCAATCAGGCCAGTTTGGGTGTCTGAGTGTTGAAACTATGCTATACTATCCAGACAAACAGAAAGCTCCTTTTTTAGGCCAGGTGACCAGCCTTGGTGAGAAACACACAAGTAATTAGCCCCGGTAAGGAACGCACAACTGACTAGCCCCAGTAAGGATCACACAGATATTTTCTTTTTTCTTTCTTTTTTTTTTAATTCTTTTTTTTTATTGAGAAAAGGAAAAAAAAAAACAGTTTCCACCTCCTCCCAGCCTCCCATTTCCCTCCCCCTCCTCCCACCCTTCTCCCCCTCCCCCCTGCTCCTCTCCCCCTCCCTCTCCAGTCCAATGGGCAGTCAGGGTTCCCTGCCCTGTGGACACACAGATATTTTCTGACAAGGTTTCTGTCTTCTGTTTCCTCTCAAGAGGCGTGCCTGTGCATGTCCATGCTGTTTTTCACACAAGCCTTGCACTGTGCTAGTGGCTTCTGTCTTAGTTAGGGTTATCATTGCTGTGATGAAACACCATGATCAAAGCAACTTGGGGAGGAAAGGGCTTATCTGGTTTATACTTCCATACTGTAGTGTGTCACTGAAGGAAGTCAGGACGGGAACTCCAGCAGGGCTGGAACCTGTCGGCAGGCAGGAGCAGATGCAGAGGCCATGGAGGGAAGAGGCTTATTGTTCTTACTGACATGCTCATTATGGCACATCCCTGATTGTTTTCCTCCTAAGGCATTTTTTATTAATTAAAAATTTTCATTTGTTTTACATCTCATCAACCCCTCCTCCATTTCCCTTCAGAAAGAGGCAGGACTCCCATGGATATCAATCAAGCATGGAAAATCAAGTTGAGGCAGGACCAAGCTCCTCACTCCTTATCAAGACTTGGGAGGCAACCCAGCATGGGGAATAGGTTCCCAAAAGCCAGCCAAAGTGCCAGGGACAGATCTTACTACTAGGAGCTCCACAAACAGACAAAACTACACAACTGTTACACACATGTAGAGGACCTAAATTGGTCCCATGCAGGTTCCCTAGATGTTTGTCCTGTAAACAGAGACTGCACTGTCATTTCTTGGCTGTCCAGACCTGAATAATCACTCAGAAACTATATTAATTACAACGCTGTTTGGCCAATAGCTCGGGCATATTCCTACCTAGCTCTTACATTTTAAATGAATCCATTTCTATTAATTTATCTATTGCCACAAGACTGTGGCATTATGGCAATATTCTGGCATCTTTATCCTTCAGCTGCTACACGGTATCTCCTCGACTCCGCCTACTCTCTCTCTTTCTCTCTGTTTGGATTTCCCTCCTGGTTTTACTCTACTAAGCCATTAGTCGAAACAACTTTATTCATCAACCAATAAAAGCAACACATATACAGAAGGACATCCTACATCATGGTCTAGGGTCTGTGAGCTTCTATGAGCTCAGGTCAGCTGTCTCTGGGCTCCCCTGGCATGGCCTTGATACCCTCTCCACCCCCACTTGCACAATCCCTTCTCCTTCTCTTCAATAGGACTCTTGAAGCTTGGCCCAATGGTTGGCTGTGGATCTCTGCATCTGCTTCCATCAGTTACTGGATGAAGGCTCTCTGATGACAATTAGGATAGTCACCAATCTGATCACAGGAGAGGGCCAGTTTAGGCATCCTCTACACTATTGCTAGGAGTCTTAGCTGGGGTCATCCTTGTGGATTCCTGGGGGTTTCCCTGGTGCTAGGAAATACACTCTCCATCAAGACGTCTCTTTCATTACTCTCCTCCTCTGTCCCACCTCCAACCCAGTCAACTGAATCCCTCATGTTTCCATCCCCCAACCCCAGTTTACCCAGGAGATCTCTTCTATTTCCCCTTCCTAGGGAAACCTGTATGTCCTTCTTTGGGCTCTCCTTGTTTCCTAGCTTCTCCCTAGCTGTAGACTGGTTTTCCTTTTCTTGATATCTAATATCCACTTATGAGTACATACCATGTTTGTCTTTCTGGGTCTTTGTTAGTTCACTCAGCATGATTTCTTTCTAGTTTTATCCATTTGCCTGCAAATTTCATGTCCTTGTTTTTTTTACAGCTGAGTAAATGTACGATTGTGTAAATGTTTCTTGGTTGAGGGGCATTAGAAAGTTGTATAGCCCCACTCAAACAGCTGGAATGCTAATTCTGAGAATGAGGTGGTGATGAAAATAACAAAAACAAAAATTGGAGCTAACGGATGGATTTTTTGAACCGCCGTGTGTGAATCCCAGAAGATATCATGAAAGTCTGTAGCAGCTGAGTTGTGGGAGGAGACAAAGCCATGTGGAGACTAGAGAGTTGAAGATGGAAGGTGACTTGGGAGTCTGAGCTTTGTAAGGTAACTGACATCCACAGAAATGGAGAGCCTGACTAGATTAGCCTTCAGCATTCTTCGGGAAATGGAGGTGGCGAGGCTGGAAGTGGTAGCTGTACTCTCCTGCAAGGAACGTGCTGACTTTGCAGTACAAACCCAACTTCTGCTTGCGAGGTCTTGTAAGCTTGGATGGTGAAGGCAGTTGTGGGTGTGCAGTTTGCTTTGAACACATTTCTGGTGGTGAAGTAAAGAGATGTTCCTCACTACCAGAATATTATAGAAACAGTAATGTTCAATGAATACAGTTAACTTCAACTATTCTACCACTCTAAGTTCATTCTTTTCCTTTCCTTCTAAGGCCTAGTGTCTATCCTGCTGGCCTTTGATTAATGACCTTCCTGCCTTACAATTACTAAGATTACTGGCATACACCACCACATCTCGTTCATTTTTAATACACAAACCTCTTGTTTCTAGAATATTTATGGAAAATCTAGGTAAATTTTGGCATAAGACTGGTAGCATTTGTCTTTGGAAGCTAGTCCTACCCCTGACTGTGAAAACAAATAAGTCTTTCACTCTTGTTGCTGCTCTTGGGACTCTTTTCCTCCTGTTGGATTGCTATGTCCAATTGCAGTGTGTTAGTTTTTGTTTTATCCTATTATATTTTTATTATGTTTGGTTGTCAGCTCTTAGAAACTAGTTCTTTTCTAATGAGAGACAAAAAGGGAGTAAATCTGGAGGACGCGGTAGGAAGGGAGGAGCTGGGAGGAGCAGAGGGAGGAAAAACTATAATGATGATATATAGTATGAGAAGAGAATCAATTTTTAATAAAAGATAGATCAGGAAAGGAAATAGTGGAATAGGACATATTAAATTTGGTTGGGGAGGAGAGCAAGGTAAAGAAGGAAATATAGAGTGATAATACTAAAGATATTTCAGAAGTCATATGAAAATATACTGCTGTACAAGTTTCCATAAACATAAATATGTATATATGTATATACATGTATGTCTTTTCCAAATATATATTCCACACTTCATCCATTTAGTAGCATATATAGTATATATGTTAAGGTACAGTTAGCCTCTAGCCAGACAGTAATCCTGCTACTAGACACCAGAGACTAACAAATAAAAGGCCCAGTGCTGAGAATGGGTTGCTTCTTTAGATGGAGTTGTTGGCCAGTGCCCATAGACACAACCAAGTCTGTAAAGACTGTTGCCAAAGTGCTTGGCTACCCTCCGGATGCTCTAAACCTGACAGAGACCTCCCAAAACTGTCGCTATTGCCAAAGGACTTGATTACTCTCCAGAACGAACTTAACAGTAAGATCCTGTTACTGAAGACGTTGCATACTTAAATCATAGAACATGGAGAAATCAAACTGTCATAGGCCTGGACGCTTCATCCCGACTGACTAGTTTTCATAGTGCTAGAAGGTGGTGAGCCAGCTCTCAAAAGAGAAAATTAATCACCAATTTTATTCCGCTGTGAAACTTGGGACCTAAGACATTGACAGGCCCAACATGTCTACTGCTTCAGCAGTGGCATGAATACCAGGGGTACCCAACTACTTTCAGGTTGAACTTATTCTTTGAGCCATCAGATGAAATCTATACCTGGCACTGTTATCAAGCTAGACAGGCCATGTACCGTAGGGAAGAACCTACTACTATTATGTTGCTCAATTGGTATAGTCTAAAACTTACTCCTAATCATTTATCATTGTACAATAGATCAATGCATCTCTCAGTCCTTATCAGGGAATATTTTATTTGCAGCAGATGGCACAGAGACCCACAACTGGCCAGGGTGCAGAAAATAAGAGATGTCAGAATGCTAAGCCTTGAGTGGACATCTATACTGGACCCTTCTTTCCAAGGCATAGGGATCACTGGAGAAGAGGGAACGACGGAGACAGTGGGACTGATCTATTGGGAGCTCACCAATGCCAGCTGGATTGTGACTCGAAAAGCAGGGGATAAACCCGGACT
>NC_022025.1:709463-712038 GCF_000317375.1 Microtus ochrogaster
GGAAGTTAGGGGGGGGAGAGTGGGAGGAGTGGGAGGCTGGGGGGAGGCGGAAAATTTTTTTTTCTTTCTTAATAAAAAAAATTAAGAATAGAATAAAAAAATAAAAAAAAAAAAAGAGACAGATGTGGTGGTCAACTATAAGTAGATGGTGTCGCGTCTTCTGAGCACAGCAGGGCAAATGTACATGTGAACTCATGGTTGTTGTGAACAGTATTCACAAGTCTTTTGTAGGTCTGAGGAAGACCAAGTCCCAACATGGAGAGAGAAGTTGGACATGCTATCAACAACTGCTAGCCGCTGAGAGACAAAAAACAGAAAAAAAACACAACAAAAAACAAAAAAAAACCCCAAAAACAAAAAACAAAACAAAACAAAACATAACAAAAAGTCAAGTTTCCTCCCAGAGAGTAGCCTTGGGATGTGGACCAGTCGAAGATCACACATCCAAGAATATCTGGGCTTCACAAATTGGTCTTCATAGGTTTAAAGAAGCAAGAGAAGAAAAGGACATAGAGGTGTGAAGAAGGGATGGATCTGGGAAAAACTGAGGGAGAAAGGTGAACAAAAGCAAGACACACTTTATGCAGTTCTCAAAGAACTAATTCAAATTTAAAACATTAAAATGGGACTGGGGAGGTGACTTAGTTGGTCAATGGCTTGCTGTGTTAGCCTGGGGACCTAACTTTTATTCCTGGAGCCCATGTTACAAACAATAAATCAAGATATGGAAAAGTGTCCTAAGTCCTAGACTTGGCTGTCTTGGAGAGAAGTGTGCCTGTCGCCCTTGGTTGAATTCCATACATTTCACCCGGGGCTCCTTTTCATTGCTTTACTCTTGTGTGTTCCCTGGTATCCCTGATTATCAAAGTGTCAATGAGTTACAACAATCAGAATATATAACACATAATTATATGCTAATAGATGCTTACTAGGGTATTTGTAAAATGTAGTTTGATTATGCATTCACGTTTGGTGACATTTTATAGTCTATAGTAAAGTTAGAAAGTCCTGATTTTGTAATGTGCATATGATCTGGCTTTTTTTTTCTTTACAATCCTTTGACCCTACTGCAAAGCTAGACTTAGAAGTCTTTACTTTATAAGAAATAAGGAGTCTATAAATAAGAGCTAACATAAATGACAGTCCCCATCTCTATGTTCACTAAGCATATTTATTCTGAGCATGCACATTGAATTTTCATCAGATTTTGACTTAGGTAGAATGTAATTGTCTTTGTGACTCTCCTATGGCTGCTATGAGTCACCATGACCAAGGCAGCCTATAAAAGGTACTATTTAATTGTTTACAGTTTCAAAAGATTAGTTCATGAACATCATAGTGGGGAGCATGGCCTCAGGCAGGCAGGCAGGCAGGCGTGGTACTAGAGCAGCCTGAGAGCTCACATCTGATCTGCAGGCTGCAGGCAGAAGGAGGGAGGCAGAGAGGGAAGGAGGAAGGGATGGAGAGAGAGGGGGTGGGGATCAGTGCAAGTTTCTGAAACAGCAAAGCCTATCCCCAGTGACATACCTCCTTCATTAAGGCCACACCTCCTCCAACAGGGCCACATCTCTCAGTCCTTTACAAACAGTTCTACCAACTGGGGACCAAACATCTAAATACATGGGTCTACCCTTCCTGACCCCCACAGTAGCTAAAAATGTTCTTTCAGCACAAGCATGTTCCGTAGTTCCCTTGTAAGTACGTAAGTGGAAGGAATTTTCATGTTTACAGCTTAGAAAGTAACAAAACGGAACTCTCAACCAAAATATATGTCACGGATAAGCTTTTAACTCACTTTTGTAGCTTGAATTTCATGAAGCATAAACAACAGGACTTTTACACACTAGTTATTATGTGCTGAGGGAATAGTTAGTAATTTGGGCATAAAACTAAGCTGAAGAATGAATAATTAACTCTTGATGTTACAGATGACCAGGAACTTAGCTAGTTTCTGTATAGTGAGGGCTCTCAACAAGACAGTTCTCTCCCGAATAGTACTGGACAATTAATTCTTGGTTAAAAGGACTAAGAAAAGTAAAAGTGTAAGAGAGAGAAGATGAATTGGTAGGGTCTGGACGAAGAGGTACACATAATAAGATAGAAGAGAAAGGTCAAAGTTCTTTCTTTATAAGTTCTCAGCTTAGTATTTATCTCTCTTCAGTAAAATAAACGTGGGTTATCCATATGTTTTTCTAATAAGCTTTTCATGGCTAACGATTGAATGATATCTTTGATTTTCATTGTGACCCCTATCTTTATTAGATGGCTTATAATCATGTTGGAAGGTTTATGATTCCTTTATAGTCATATTATCTCAACTATTTGGGAACTGCTCTAAAAATGCGTTGCTTTTCTGTAATATATCAGTTACTAAGTGTGAGAACAGGAATGTGTGATCAGCCTCTGCCTCACAGTTTATTATTTGCATGGTTCCGTGCATGGACTGTACAGATAGGTTTATTAGTTGCATAGTTCCGTGCATGGACTGTACAGATAGGTTTATTATTTGCATACTTCCATGTATGGACTGTACAGATAGGTTTATTATTTGCATACTTCCGTGTATGGACTGTAC
>NC_022025.1:712138-735793 GCF_000317375.1 Microtus ochrogaster
TTGCATACTTCCGTGTATGGACTGTACAGATAGGTTTATTATTTGCATACTTCCGTGTATGGCCTGTACAGATAGGTTTATTATTTGCATACTTCTGTGTATGGATTATACAAATAGGTTTATTAGTTGCATGGTTCTATGCATGAACTGTACAGATAGATTTATTATTTTGCATACTTCTGTGCTTGGACTGTACAGATAGGTTTTATGCTAGCTGGGACACTAGTGTTTCTAGAATCCAATAGTGTTTCTAGATTCCAAATGACCTTGGCCACAAAAATTAAAAAGGAAAGAAGAGGAAAGGATAAAAGAAAGAACAGTCATGCCAAAAAAGGGCTGAGACCATGTGTAGCCAAATCTCTGTGCAGACTGTGCCTGGTGCATGCCCAAGGACAAGGCCACTAAGAAGTTCATCATTTGGAACATCGTAGAGGTTGCTGCTGTCAGGGACATTTCTGAAGCAAGTGTCTTCAATGCTTGTGTGCTTCCTAAATTCTATGTCAAGATGCATTACTGTGTAAGCTGTGCCATTCGTAACCAGGTAGTCAGGACTTGATCTCGTGAAGCCTGAAAAGATTGAACACCCTCACCATGGTTTAGACCTTGGTGCTGCACCACAGCCTTTGCTAAAGTCCATGTAGAGAAGTGGCTTTCTAAGGCCAGAAGAAAAGAGCGCCCTGGAAAAATAAAATGAAAGTTATACTTGAGAAAAGGAAGGAGGGAAGGAAAGAAAGAAAAGAAATTAGTGCCAGTGTTGACTGGGAATTCAGGTATTGCTGTTGGTTAGGGACATGATTTGTTTCCTCATGCTGTTTGGGCTTCTTGACAACATATTGCTATGATTCAAAAAAGAGGTTTCTCTCTGTCATATGTATAGATTATTATATATATGTATATATACATATATATATATTAGAAGCATTGGGTCACAGATGATACATAGGATCACTATTTTCATATTACATAAGAGCCAGCTCAGATATAGGAGGAAGGGACAGATGATCTATACTCCATTAAGAGTGGAGTGGCCATGAAAATAGCCATTTTTAATCAATAACTTCTGCTGGCCATAAAGTATTTGTATTTTCACTTATGCAAGAGGTACGGAATTCTTTGCTCCATTAAAGCATCAAGAGAAACTTCAAGGGTCAGAGTCTCAGCGTCTCAATCAGGTCTCAGCATCAGGAGGGCTTCTAAGGGTAACAGGTATAAGCATTGGGCCTAAAATGTAAGTTATTTATTCCATATAAGCTGAAGATAGAGAAGGACAGGATGACCGTAAAAGACAGCGCTGTCCAAATGGGTACAGATGGGACCTACCAAGAAGCCACTGATCCAGAAAACATGTGGCCCTGAGCCAGGTGTGTCACCTGGTTCTCCCGCTTTGGTAAAGGAGAATGTATTTTATTTGGTCGTTGATATTTCCTACTTGTCTTGGAGGCGTCTTAATACATAACCCTAGCTGGCTTCAACTTAGACCTCTTGCCTCAGCCTCTTAAGGGCTGTAAATAGGGACGTGCATCACCATGCTTGGCTGGGGATGATTAATTAGGGGTTTGTTTCTTTCTTGGGAATGGTTCTTGGTGGTCTTAGCCTCCCTCTCTGAACACCTTCATATATACATATATATATGAAATGGCCTACGTTTTAGCTTAAGTATCTTTCCAGGCCCAACTTCTGACTATAAACAATTAAAATGACTTTGCTTTTTTATCTTAGCTAGCATTCTAGAAATACTACTCTTAATTTGGTGAAATTAATGTGAATCTTATTTGAATTTACCCCCATTAGTCAAAATATATTTATAAATGTTTTTAAGATAGCCCCTCTCCACTTTGGGCTGCAAGCAAGGCTCTGTGGGACAATGTCTTCAAGATTCTTATTAGCATTTCATTTATTTGATCATATCTATGAATCATACCTTTAAGATCCTCATAGAGCTGGGGATGTAATGGGACAGCCCTTGTTTTGCATGTATGATGGCCTGGATTTTATCTCTATCACTGAACAGGGATCCCTAGGAATTTGCTTGTTTAGGGGAGTAAGCAGGCTCTTAGGAGTCTTGGAAAGGCTTTTCTATTGATATATGGTCTTGAGAAAACAGACTAAAGTCTTTCTGAGGTTTTAGTTAAGAGTCTTCATATTCTTAATCTCAGTCTTGTGGTCACATTTTAGGGACAGCACCTGAGGTTAGGTAGTTGTCCTGAGGCCGTTCCTTTCAAAATGGTGGCCAAGCCAGATTGTTCGTTTGTTTCTTATGCATGTTAAATTAGCATACTGGAAGTGGTGTGTCCTTCCTAGTGTAGAACTTCAAAAACATATAAGACTCTGAGTTCTTCCGTGCATGGCTTTGTTAATATGATAACTTGGATGCGGTGATGTCTGCATGTTTTTGTCATCCTAAAGCTATTGCTAGGACACACTTTGGGCACACAGTTGATTGTTGCTTAGGAGAGCTATGTGTTTGAATTCTAGCAAACACTGTCAAAGAACAGGGGTGTAAAGTAGACTGGAAATGTCATCAGGGATTCACCATGACTACCTTGAAGATTTGAGGAGAGACGAATACGGGAGGATCTTCTCATAGTAAAGAGACTAAAAGATGTAAAGGGCTCTGGGCATTACGTGTTCTGCTGAGGGACCGACTGGTAACTCTGGTCATGAATGGAACCAACGGTCACTCGGATGCCGTGGCGAAGTGCAAGGCTTTGGCAGATGAGTTAAATTTAACATGGTTGAAGTTTCACTGTAAAAAAGTATAACATAATACAGATGAGAAAGGGGGCATTGGAAAGTTTGAAGTATGTGCAAGTGGATGATTTTCCTGAGATCAAAGAACACAAGCAGTTTAACTGGACAAGACAGAGGTGAACGGCAATGAAAAATCATAGGTAGCTTCAGTGGTTAAAAAACCCCAATAAGGGGCTGGATATAGACCAGGGGCCTTGAGTACCAACCTCAGTACCCCTTCAGGGCTCAGAACTGGATGTCTATGGCAGGCGAGGATCTGAGGGTAAAAAAATTAACTCAGATACGTTACCTCTGCATATTCTATATTTTTTTCATGTGAGGGGAGAAGGTGAAGTGAAAGGGGGTGCTGAGGAGAGGAAGAACAAGGGGAAGAATAGGGAGAAGAAAAAAGAAGGAGAGGAAGGGGAAGAAGTAGAAGAAGTAGCAGGGAGAAGAAGAAGAATAGTAAGGGCTGGTCTCCACATGGTTTCTAGTTTTTACAGACATAGTCGGAAAATTCAGTAGGCAAGAACAATGATGATATGCATATCACAACCACAAAGAGGGCAGGTAGAACCTGACAAAGTGGTGGCCCGACCCAGAAAAAGAGCCAGCATTCAAGGGGAAGTACTTATGGAGTAGGTAGAGCCCTTGTTCTGCAAAGTACTTAGGTTCAACTGCCAGCACCCACGCGGTGGCTCACAACCATCCGTATTCCAGTTTCAGGGCATTTGATGCTCTCTTCTGACCTCCATGGGCACCTGGCTTGCACGTGGCACATAGACATACATGGAGGCAAAATCCTTATACAAATAAAATAAATAAATCTAAAAAAAATAAAAATAATAAAAAATTTCACCAGGGAATTCTAGAGAAAGATTTGTAGATACAAATTAGTGAATAGGTAGTGGTTTGGTTGAAATCAAGATTATCAAAGTCATGTGAAATTACTTAGAGGCAGGCTTACTATCATATCAAATTTATAGTCTCCATTTTAATCATGGACAAATTATATTCATAAAGATTAACTGATTTATCCAAAGTTACATAGCCAGTAAATAGCAGCGGGCAGATGGAAGATCAAATACTGGGTCTCAGCTCCCCAATTTTTGTATTATACAAGCTACTTTTGGTTCATGATAGTTTCCAGCAAACAAAACAAGTCATTATTGACAGAAAATGTTTGCTGTTGTTTAGTTCTTCGAGACAAGGTTTTCCTTTGTTAGTTCAGGCTGATCTTAAACATGCAGCAATTCTGCCTTGACTTCGTGGATACCTAGATTACAGATATGGGCCACCATGTTCTGTGTTGACTGAACGCACGTAGGTTGTATTGGTTTTACTGTTCTAGGCTTATTATACCATGCCAGTGAAAAGAGAAGTAGCATTCACAATACATTCCTAACTTTAAAAATTGGTCTTATCTTTTAAAGTTCATAAAGAAGCACCCATATACAAGGTGTTAAGTAAGCTGTCCGCATGAATGAACTTTTCTTAGTACATTTCTGGTAAGACAGCATTTTCTCTATGCAATGGAGACCATCTCATTTCCTATGTTTACAGTGATCCAAGTAGAGCTTTGCCTTATAATAAATAAACAACAATGTTCTGAAGAAAAAGACAAGATAATTTTGATTATTTCTGTTTCGTGAGACTTTATGAAAGTGTACTTAGTCCCTGTTGATGGCAATAAGTACTATTTTATGTTTCAGTAGAAGGCACAATGACATCCTTAATGGATGGTTTTCCAGTCCAATCATTAAAATAAGAATACTTGGCATACTTTCATAAACTACGGACAAACAAAACGGAATTGCACACACTGTTTCTGGTGTAAATTACAAGGGGCCTTCCCTTGTAGTGGTGTAGCTGTGGGTGCTTGATTGGAATGGCTACACGGTTCCTGAGCGGAGGGCTTTATCTTTTCTGTAATCACTCTCCTTGTGATTCATGGTGTCTTCCCACCTGGATTTTATAATTCGAATGAAAATGTTCCCTTGAAATTTGAAAATCTAGGCCGGGCGGTGGTGGCGCACGCCTTTAATCCCAGCACTCAGGAGGCAGAGGCAGGCGGATCTCTGTGAGTTCGAGACCAGCCTGGTCTACAAGAGCTAGTTCCAGGACAGGCTCCAAAACCACAGAGAACCCGTCCAAAACCACAGAGAAACCCTGTCTCGAAAAACAAAAAAAAAAAAAAAAATTGAAAATCTAGAATACTTAACTGTTTTTAAGAAATTACAATAATTATTACTACTGCTGCCCCTATTGTTCTCCCAAAGACTATCCTAAAGATGGCCACTGTGTTCTTCTAGAGACCAGCTTCAATGTCCTTTATCAGTTGCATAAAGATATGCACCTCCCTCTTCCCAGAATTTGCTAGCTCAGATTCCCAAGAGCTGGAACCTGGCTGGTTATGTTAATAACATTGCCTCTATGGCATAGTGTCCCACCCCCGCCCCATTTCCGGGGAAGATGTGTCATATAGTATCAAAGCCAAGGGAGAGCTCCATGTAGAATTCTGGCCAGAACCTATCCTGTTTGGGACACAGGCTGAGTTAACCAAGTGTGGTGTGGATGCTGTTGCAGTCCCCTGTTTTATCTGAGGTAAGTCTGCACTACATAGATTACCATTTTGTCCAAAACACTTAGAAATGTGTGAAATATTTAACATACCTAAAAAAAGAAGTAGAAAGGCTGCTGCTGTTGTCTATGCGACAGTTATTCTTTCTGCTGCCCTTTCCCCCTGATTCCTGTTCCCCGAAGAAGACTCTAGAGTATTCAGTGATTAATGTCCTTGTCAAAGGATTGACCTAGGTGTGGCCATATAACGCAATTCTGGAAAAGATGTCTGAGGAGATTAAATCTAAATTTTGTAAAAACATTTGTTTACCTTTAAAGAAGCGTGGACTATAGGCTAGCCATTCCTCCCTCCTTCCCCCTCCCTCTTTCATTCTGTTAAGTCTTGGGATATATTTGTCTTCATGAGGTTCTTAGAAATTGCAGCAGCTACATTAGGGCCATTAGAGGAGCTGATTAAGAGAACAGCCCAACCATTATACTGATTGATGACAGAGCAGAAAGTTAAAAATTCTCTTGGGGCTGGAGTGATGGCTCATTGGTTAGAGCACTGGCTGCTCTTCCAGGAACCCTGGATTCAATTCTAAATACCCACATGGCAGCCCACAACAGTTTGTAACTCTAGCTCTGGTGACTACGATGCCCTCTTCTGGCCTCTGTAGGCACCAGGCACACCTGTGGTACACAGACATACCTGTAGGCAAAATACCCGTACACATATAGGAACTACAATAAATTTTAGAAAACAAAGTGCCCTTAGTCTCAGTGGTGCTGTGGGTGGACCAGCCCTGTAAGTATCCTGATGTGGTCAGTGGCAGCTTCCAGGCTTGCTACTGAGAGAGCTGCCTCAGAGGTAGAACAGATGAACAGATTAACCTTTAAACCAAAGATAAATAAGTGTAAACACAGAGCGAACATCCAGGGGCAGAGAGGTTCGCAGACTTAGAATAGAGAGTGAGCTGGGGAGAGGGAGCACACAAGCTCTTTCTGAGGCATACGAGGTTCTGCATACTGCTTCTCTCGTGCTGCGTCTGCCTTCTCTGCTAGGACCCGAGTTTGAGCCCCCAGTACCCACATAAGAAGCCAGACATGGCTGTGTATTCCTGTAGGGGGGCAGAGAAAAGTGGATCCTAGGAGCTCACTGGCCCGCAACACTAGACAAACTGATGAACTTCATGTGCCCACACACATGTGTACACACACACACACACACACACACACACACACACACACACGTCTCTCTCAAACACTCATACATGACAGGTGAAGGGGAAATATAAATATACATTCTCAAAAGTAAATGACACTTGGACTTTAGTTTCCTGAGTGTATAGTCATAGATTCTGCAACACTGTAGGTATGCTTTAATGTAGCACTTACTTGTACATTTAGTTTACATTTCAAACAACTGTAGGCATGGTGCTCATGATGACGGGCCATGTGCTCATAACGGGCCATGGGATCAGAGGTTTGAAGTTGGGACAACTTGACTTGATGATTCATTAAACCATTTTTAGAAGATTTTGAAAAAGTTGGCTCAGCGTGTATAAATAGAGTGGCATTAAAAATTTATAGCCTCATGTATTCTTTTTAGTTATTCATGGTAATTTTATTTATATTTAAGTGCTTTAAAATATCTAAAGACCTTTTTGGACCCGGGAAGATGGTGCAGTGGGAAAAGGATTGGCTGTACACGTGCTACAAGGACAAGGTTGCCTGTAACCGCAACTCTGGGCTGAAGAGACAGGCGGTTTGTGACCAGTACAATAGTGGCACAAATGTTAGGAGGGTAACTAACCATTTTAAAACTTGATTTGAGGCTAGTTCAGTGAGATGGAATCCATCCCTGACACTGTTAATGAGGCCAGGAACCTAAGACTAGCTAGGCCGTGAACCTATCTAGTAAACCTACTATTATTCCGCTAAAGGTGTATAACTGTGAAATGACTCCTAAAGATGTATTGTGATACCTGTGGACCAGTGCATTGCTCAGTCCTCAGCAGAGAAGCTTCTTCTTGCAGTAGATAAGTAACACAGAGACCCATCACTGGGCTATATGTACAGTGAGAGACGTAGGAGCACTAGCGCTAAATGCGATGTCTCTCCCTGCCTTTCTCTCAAGGCTCAGGGATCTATAGAAAAGAAAGGTGAAAAGATTGTAAGAGCCGGAAGTAATGGATGATTCCAAGGAAACGGTATTCTCCAGACACAATAGGCCTCATGCACGCATGAGCTCATAGAGATTGCCTGCCATAGCATGCACAAGACCTCGACAAGTTCTAGCCAGAGAAAATCTCAGTACTGAGAATGGAAGTGGACGCAGAGTCCCACGTCTAACAAAGAAGCTATATGTAATTGATAACTTCTGGGAGAGAAAAAAAATCAGTTTGTTGCCGGGTGAAACTGATGATGACTTTTCTCCTCTTATTTTTCTCCAGCACTGTGAATGCTAGTCACAAGGGATGAAGCTTCTAGGAGAGCCCAACCTTAGTTCCTCCATGTTCAAATACATGCATACGTGCTGCCTTCAGCAGTGGCTTTGCGAGGGCAACCAGCAGCAGTGCCAATAGTCTGTGATGTCTTAGGGGTGCTTATGGACCCCTTTGACAATGACTGAAAGCGTTGTATCCCATTTCTGGTACTGGGGATTTAATTTGGTGGCATGTGATGTCTATTTGGCTTATTCTCTCCCCCATTATATATCTCCACTTAAATTCATTATGTGCAGGTGTATATTTTAGGAACCTTCAGTAGTAGTTTTCTTATGCAAGGTGGTGCAGCAGTTGAGAGGACTGTCTGCTCTTGTAAAGGACCTGGGTTCAATCCCCAGCACCCACATGTGGGTCTCAACCATCTCTAACTCCAGTTCCTTGATATCGTACATTCTCTTCTGGCCTCCATGCACAGTTCATGAGTGTGGTACACAGACATGCATTTAGGCAAAAAACCAATACACATTGTCTAAAGTAAGTAAATAGATAAGTATCTAATTAGGTGAGCATCCACTCACGCAAGAAGATTGTTTAGAAGACTTTAAGAATAGCTTCAAAATGTTGATGAGGCTTTACTTTTCATTTCTTTGTTTTTATTTGTGTGTGTGTGTGTGTGTGTGTGTGTGTGTGTGCGCGCGCCTGTAAATGTGGTGCTTGGGTGTCAGTGTGCATGTGACAACTTGGGAGAGGTAGTTGTCCTTCCACGATGTGAGTCCCAGGGACTGACGTCAGGTCGTCAGGCTGGGCAGCTGGGCAGCTGTCAGGACTTTACCTGCTGCTCCATCTTGGCAACACTTTATCCATTCCTTTTCTTTTTCTGTGTGTGATAGGAACTAATAATTTATAAGAAAAAAAGTAGCATACATGACCCATCTGGTAAGATACGAGTAGTAAGAAAGCTAGAGTAAAAAAACATGACTAAAATATCTTTAAAAAAAAATACTGGTGTTGTTACAGTTTCCTAGCCTGGGTGCGGAGTGGGGGAATCGGCTGTGCTCTGCCGTGGGCTAACAGGTGGTGGAGGCGGTTCGGTTTTCTCTCTTTCCTTGTAGAAGCACTAGCTGTCTAGCATATTTCCTCCTTGCTGCCTCCTTCCTTCCTCTTCCCTCTCTGCAAAGTGTTGATTTTGTTTTAAAAGTGTGAATTAAAGAATTGTTAAAGTAGATATGTGTGAAGCTGATGCAAAGTTACAAATGTGATGTATATTTAAAGCTACCCCTCCCCCGCCCCTGAAGTACTGGGACTCAAACCCGGGGCCCGGAGAGTGTGCTCGGCAACCTCAGCGGCAGTATGTATCCTTAATTGCCATCTCTTTTTCATTGTAGTGAGTTGCTGTCCTCTGGTTATGTAGAGAGACACATTGAACGTGGAGGCAAGGTCGTGGAAAACAAAGTAAGTGAGAATTTCCTTCCTTTGGGAGCAATCTTTCTAAACACTGAGTTTGGGACCCAGGACTGTGCTTGCCGAACATGCATTCTACCAACTGAGCTGGACTCCTTACGTGAAATTCTGTCTGCCGTAAAGCATGCCTCGCAGTCTGTCTCCGGAAGGTGGACTCCTTACGTGAAGTTCTACGTGCCGTAAAGCATGCCTAGCGTCAGTCTCTGGAAGGTCTCTGCTCACTTGTCACTGCCTTGTGGTTGGAAAAAGTCGAGTGCGGCGCATTCGATTTAGGGCATGCATATGAATGCCAGGAGAGGAATACGGTCCCACGGAAAATGTCACTGCTGCTTTGGTAAAATTGTAATCTTAATATAAAATATTTTAAAGTGTAATACTAACACAGAGATGTATGTAAATCATGTATGACTTGTTAAAGGTCGGTGCCTATTGACATCCATCCTGTTCAAGCTGCAGAGCTTGGTCGTCGAGCGCACTTGTTGCTTTGCACATCCAACCTGCCTCCTTGCCCTGCAGAGCCACCTCAAAACCATCTTCACTGTGAGGCTGTCCTTTCGGCACCGTGACTTATAGTTTGATCACCAAAGCACGGGGCTCTTTAGTTTTGTCTATGTGTGCTTTAACTCGTCTCCAGCTTTATTTGATCTTTTCATAAGTTTACTTATTGCAGAAATGACATTTTATTTTATGCAGTTTCTCATAGTCCTGATTCTACTGTTGATTACAATTTTATATTTAGAGCAAGTAAAATCCACCCAAGTGGATTATCTTTAACAAATTTAGGTTTCATTGCATGCAGTTTTATCTTGAACAATGCTAATTTTAAAGTTCTTTCCTTTATAGCTGTCTTTATAACTTTCACCTCCGAGGTTATAAAAAGTCTTTATGTACAAAACAGATACTTATTTTTATTCTTTTAATGAGACAAAAGTTTCATCTTTAACTTTTGCGCATTTTTGATCCATTAAAAACTAAGTTCTGCGAGCTATGGCAGTAGCTCAGTCAAGCAGAATGTCTAGCATCCAGTGTGAGGGCTTGAGTTCTGGTACCCGGCAGCTGTGTGGAAGCCAGGCAGGAAGCACCCGCTTGGAACCCCGTCAGTGCGGAGGCAGAGATGAGACAGAGGAGTCCTCGGGCCGGTTGACCAGCTAGGTTTAGCCAGTTTGTTAGCTCGATGTTCATTGCCTCTCAGACTCAGTCTCAAAAGAAGATCCTGATGTTATAGAAAATCCTGACGTTGGCCTCTGGCCTTTACATGCACAGGCACACATGTGCATGTGTATGAACATCATACACATGTACACATGTATAATCACATGTACCTCTTACAATAAAAAGAACAATGAGATTCTAAATGTAACATTTTGTGTTCAGTATGACTTTATTGTTTGTCTATGTCTACACCCGTGTTCCAGTTAGGTTTCCTTTATAAATCATGATAGCTCTTATCTAAGTATTTATAGTACACCAGAGACATTTGTTTCCTCTCATAATCAATACAACAGTCCCTGGAGATATGTATTATTTCCCTTTTATGAAGTAAACAAGTAAGACTTGTAAGTTTTAAATTCTGCCCAAGGTAGATTAAGAAGTGACAGCATGGGAATTTTAGCCCAGGACATCCAATATTAATTCATATGGACTTTAAAAGATGAATTGAATATTTGTACACACATATCTTTTCATATTTTTGTTTTTTGAGAAAGAGACTTATTCCTGTAGTCTGGGCCAGTCTCAAATTCGCATCTATACTCCAGCGCTGAAATTACAGCTGTGAGCCCCTAGACCTGGCACCTAGGATGTGAAAGCACTTGCTAATTAGAATATAGTAGGGGTGCAGTTCTCAGTGTTGAGAGTGGAGAGCAGCAACTTTGGATATGAAAGAGAGGAAAACTGAAGAAATGAATGGTGGCAAGAGATTCCAGACCACACAGTTTGCTCTTTCTAAGTTTGACTTTGTTGTTGTTTCTGTTGTTGTTTTTTGTTTGTTTGTTTGTTTGGATTTTTTGAGGATGTGGTCTTAGAACTGCACTGAACTGGTGGTATTCTGGGTCACTGAAATTTCCAGTTACAGAGGCCCAGCATCCAGGGCTGATAATGATAACCAACATTTACCGCTGATGACTTGGTTGTGTGCACTCTTGTGTGCATGTGTTCCACCCTTGGAGTGACCTGCTATCATTAATATAACTTTTCCTGCTTTACAGAGAGCTTATATAGACACAGTGTGAGCCTTGATTAACTTCATGGTCAGGCCATCTGCCAGAGATCATCTACCAGATAGACTATAGTGCACAAAATAGGAGGGCCATGAAAAGTTGAAATGGATTTTGTTAGGCTTTTTTTTATGCATGTGTAACTGGTTTTGGAGGTTTCTAATAACATCGACAATACATCATTGCTTTTAATCCATGAACTAAAGTGGTAATTTGTCTGAAGACCATATAGGTTTTCTCTCAGCTTGGGTTAAACTAAGTTTGTTTAGTTTTTCTGGGTTGTCAGTTGTCTTGGGGCAATGCTGGTGACACACCTCCTTCTTTTTCCCTTCGTGATCATCTTGGGAAGATAACCCTAGCACAGGTTTTCAGACACTAAGTGAGGCATGGAAAATCACATTCTTGTACCAGTGGGTGAGGGGACAGATTTCCTCAGGGTCAAAAAGCAAAGTAAGCATTTTTGTGGAGCTATGGTTTATCTACCTCTAGTGAAAGATCATAGCCATTCATTAGCATTATTATTTCCGAGTATTTTTAATTGTTTTATTTCTAATGATAATAAAGTGATGGCCAATGAATGTCTATTTTAATAGCACAGTTATTTCTAAATCTAATAATTCCAGCTCGCCTTTGTGTTAGAGTTCTCAATACTAAGGTTAGGCGTGTAGAGAGAGTATTGACTTTAGGCTGGCAACTAACTGGTTACTACTAATTGACTTGGGTACATTTGATTTTCTCCAGAAATCATTGCTTCAGAGTCTTAATTGGGTTCTCAGTGTCAAGGGAAAGATGGATAAGAATACAAAGGAGTGTGGGTCAAGGTTAAAATCTGGAATGGGTAAAAAGATTGCAGAAAATGCTGTGTGATGGGGAGCAGGTGTCAGAGGAGAAAGTACTTAATGGCAAGAGAGGTTATTGTGACACTTGAGGAGCCTTTTAGGCTGACAAAATGTATTGTAATTTCATTAAAAATATTTTAATGCAAACTCAAATGGCCCTTCTTTCTGGAAAGAGATAGGGGAGTTGACACAGGAGCAAAGAGGAAGCCTTGGGTTTTCTACATCCATCTTTCTTCCATAAGGGTATGCGTGCTATGAAAAATTTCTTGTGTGTGTGTATGTGTGTGTGTGTATACGCACATGTGTGCATGTACATGCCCCATGCCAGGTTGCGTGTTTGGAGGTCAGAATTTGACTTGTAGGAAGGAGTCAGTTCTGTCACCCCACCATTGGAGTCCTGGGGATTGAACTCAGGTAATGGGTCTTGGCAGCAAATGCCGTTATCCATAGAGCCACCTTGCTGTCTCCCCATGAACTATTTCCTTCTTGGCATACTGCCATCTTCCTGCAGACACCTGTGCTACTAAATTCCTTTTGCATTTATTTTCCTAAATCAGGTTCTTCTTCCTTCCTAAAATAAAGATTTTTTTAAACCTCTTTAAAGTCCTAATCTTTTTGTTTTCTTTAACGAATATGCTAGAAACAAGGGGAAAAAGCTACTATAAGGACTGTGGTAGGAAATCACTCAGAAAAAATTTAAATGTGGTGACTGTTAGGGCAACAGATATTTTCCTATCTTTGTATTTTCCCACGACCTAAGCAGCACCAGGAGAAGACTGCCTGTCATCTTCATTGCACTTCATGTTTCTCTTATCTCCGTTTCTAGATTCCTCTCTAAGAAGCACAATTCCCATCTAACCTTCTAGCAATTCAAAAGCTTCCTGTGTGCTGAAAGAATGGTGTCTTTGACATACTCTTGAGGTGTTTTATTTAAAAAACAAAACCTAAAACCCTTCACAAATAATTCTATAGTGTGATGAACTGTTGTAGACTTCTTTCTTAGATCAAGCAAGTCAGTTTTCATTAGTGATAGAATTTGGTTCATCTAAGATGTCATTGTTTAGTGAGTACATTTTATTATTTCTACCTTTTTTATTAAAAAATGACAGGAGCTTTAGTTCATGTATCCTTTTATATGCAACTAAAATTTCACTCAAATTGTTTCATGTAACTGAATAGTACAAAAGTGCTTGAATTGTTTTTTTTTTTTTTTTTTTGGTTTTTCGAGACAGGGTTTCTCTGTAGCTTTGGAGCCTGTTCTGGAACTCCCTTTGTAGACCAGGCTGGCCTCGAACTCACAGAGATCCGCCTGCCTCTGCCTTTGAATCGTTTCTTTTGCACTCCAAGAGGTGCAGATTAAGTATTATACTGTCAGGTCAGTACATCTCATAAATACATTTGTTGTAGCTGAAAAGATGAACACACCTATAGTTGGTTGTTTTGTATTCATTTACTCTTTTGGGGGGCCCGCCACCCAGCTCCCAAATAAGTGGAGGCTTACTTATGAATGCCCGGCCATAGCCTGGCTTCTTTCTAGCCATCTTTCCTTAAATTGTCCCATCTACCTTTTGCCTTTGGGCTTTTGTCTTTCTCAATTTTTGTATTTCTTTCTTGACTTCTTACTCCATGGCTTGCTGTGTATCTGGGTGGCTGGACCCTCACGTCCTCCTCCTCTCCTCCCTTTCTTAGTTCTTCATCTTTTCTGTCCATATTTCTCCTCCTATTTATTCTCTCTGTCCCAGCCCCACCTGTCCTCTCTCCTGCCCAATTGTTGGTCGTTCAGCTCTTTATTAGACCATCATGTATTTTAGACAGGCAAAGTAAGACAGCTTTACAGAGTTAAACAAATGCAACATAAAAGAATGCATCAAATATTTGCAACAAATATTCTTTAAACAGCATAAACAAATGTAACCCATCTTTAATATTCTACAACACCCAGAAGTCAATCTGCTTTTGCTTATTTTGGATACTGACTTTCCTTATCGATTCTCAAAACTGCTTTAATCCTACAGACTCACAGTTCCGTCTATGAAACAAGAGTAGTAAGCCATTAAGTAGGAAAGAAAAACTGGGCTTTGGTGTTTAGTGACTTCTGCTGAATGTGTTAGAGCAGAGCCATCCTCACCATTGTCAGTAGCTTTTTGGTGTAGTTTTGATTTTAGAAGCTACCTTGGAGGTGCAATGCAAGCAGCAGCTGCTGGCGCCAACTGATGTATGCCAGGCTATTCTCTCCATCCCTACCATCCCCTCTCTTCCCTTTCCCTCCCTTCCCCACCTTTCTCTCCCCTCCCCTCCTTTGTTACCCCTTCTTCTCCTTTCCCTTCTCTCACCTCTTACTTTCAGGCTTTACTATGTAGCTCAGGCTGGCCTTGAACTCAGTTTTCCTGACATATTCTCTTGAGTGTTGCAATTGCAGTGTGTATGCCACCATACCTAGCTTACTAAGCCATTTTTTATTTAATTATTCTGTATTTTTAAATAACTGAGCAACAGCCTTCCTCTTCCAAGATGCCTCTTACTTACAACTGTATCTTATATTTGAGAGACACATGATTTTTGTCTAGAATTCTAAATAAAGTAGCTTTTGCAGAGACTCTTGGATAATGCTTAGTTACCTCAAGAGTCACTGAGTCATATGGCTGGGGAGATGGTTTTAGAAAGGAATAAAAAAATGAATTTATTTATAGAAGCTGTTACTTAAGCTTAAATCATGGGCTGTGTGGAGATAGGGAGGCTTCCATGCAGCGAAAGGAATTCAGTGATGTGCATTTTAAGGCTGGCTGGTGGGAAATGTCAACTGAAGATCCTAGGTCCTTGGAGGGGCTCTACCCACTGAGCTGTATCGCCAGCTCTGGAGCAGAATTCTTTACCAGAGTGTAAACAATGATGACAAACATTCCCCGATGTAGTATTTGGCAACTGCAGCTACCATGTGTTAGACTCTATAGTTACATTATTTTTGTAGCTTCACTTTCTGAGAGATTTAGGTTAAGGGCTGTCAGCACTGAGCTTGAATTCTGAGAACAGAACCTTTATTGCAGGGCAGAAGTCAAGTTCGGGAGGGAGATACAAGTCAAGACCTGCACATTAACACGCCTCTCCAAAGTTGTGTTTGCCAGAATAGAACTGGTACAGGCATGGTGTGTGTCTCAGGTACCTTCCTACTGCTGTGAGAAGACACCAAGTAAGGCAACTTTCAAAAGAAGGGATTTAACTGGGGACTTGCTTACACTTTCAGGGTTATTGCATGGCCCCTGTGGTGGGAGGAAGGCAGCAGTCAGGCGAGGCGCTGGAGCAGTAGCTGAGAGCTCACTTCTGATCCACACGGAGAGGTGGAGAGTTGGGGGATGGAGAGCTAGCCTCAAATCTCACTTACATCGATAAAAACTAGGTACTACAGATAAATACAATTTTAGGATAAGGTTACTTAGAAAACTTTCTTCTCAAGTCCCTTCTCTAAGACAGTTTAGCCATGACTTATTTAAAGTTGGCCAGTTAATAAGATTAGAGTGATTTAAATATTTGTGTTTGTTTATACATCTTTGTTATAGGTGAACATTTGATTATCAGATGTGAGTATATTAGCTTTAAATTCTATTATTTTTATTTTATTTTACTTTATTATTTTATTTCATTTTTGCTTTTTGAGACAGAGTCTCACCATATAGCTTTGGCTAGCCTAGAACTCACCATATTCATAAGACTGGCCTCAGATGCCTAGAGATCTGATAGCTTTTGCCTCCTTAGTACTGAATTAAAGGTTCCACCATGCTATCATTTTATTTTTTTAAGCCTGGCTTACTGTGTGATCAAATTAGCCTTTAATAATCTTTCCTCCTGCCCCTCCCTGCCTCCTAATGCTAGAATTTTAGGTTTGCTCCTCCATGTCCCAGCTGAATTAATTCTGTTATACTTTGTGATTCTTTAACTACTAGCATTGCTTTAAAAAGCATTGCAGTAATTTTATTCATCCTTTGAGAAGGTCACACAATGTATTTTGGTTGCGTTCATTCTCTGCTTGCCCTCCTAACTGTTCCAGACCCACCCTCAACCTCCTGACCCACCCCCAACTTTGTGTCCTCTTTTTTCTATGTACCTTCTCAAATTTCATACTCATTGGCTGTGAGACCATCTAATAGAGCATGATCAACCTACCAGGGGCCACACTCTTTAAAAAAAACCTGATTCTCCCTTTAGAAGTCATCAGTTGTTAATAGCTCCTGTTAGGGGTGGGGCTCCGGAACCCCTCCCTCCTCTGTGCTGGAATGTTACCTGGCTTGATCTTATGCAGTCTGGTGCGGACAAGCTCAGCTGCTGTGGGGTCATGAATGCAGTGGTCCTGTTATACAGAAGACACTGCTTAATTCTGGTCTTCCGATAGCTCTTACAATCTTTCTGTGCTCTCTTTTTCAATGGTCCCTGAGCTTTGTGTGGGTGTGGGACATGATGTTGGTGGTCCATTTTTGGGGAATATTTGTTTAACTATTGAAAGATGAGTTGCATTTGTTTAACTATGTAAAGATGTGTTGCTGTTTTGCCTTGCCTGCCTAAGACACTTGATTGGTCTAATAAAAAGCTGAATGGCCAATAGCGAGGGAGGAGATATAGGTGGAAGTTCTGGGCAGGGAGAGTCAGTAGGAGGAGAAATTTAGGTTCAGAAGAAGAAAGAAAAAGAGCCATCACTGAGACGCTAGGGGCCAGACAGCTGCACGTGGGGGAAGCAAGAAAGCAGGACATACAGGATGAAAGAAAGATAAAAGCTGCAAGGCAAAGTGTAGATGAATAGAAGTAGGCTAATTTAAGTTAAAAAGATATAGTGGGACAAATGTAAGCTAAGGCTGAATATTCGTAATTATTAATAAGTCTCTGTGTCTTTATTCAGGAGCTGGTTGGCAGCCCAAAGAGAAGGCCAACTACAGCCCATTTGTGGCTGGGTACTTCATGGATACTTGATCAGTTATAAGTTTATATTTTAACAGCAATCTCTTGCACAGAGGAAATCTGATAAGGACTGAACAGTTGACCGGTCTATGAACATAGAAATAAAAATTTAGACAGCAGTTGAATGCTGTGTCCATTTAGCACAATAATAATAGTAAGTTATCCCTGGCATCTGTGTTCTACTCAACTATGGGTTCTTGGCAAGAGTTACAAACCAGGCACACATTTCCTTTTTGTGGAACAAGCCTTAAGCCAAGCAGAAAGTTGTTGATTAACCCAATAACATCCATGCCCCTGTTGCACCCAATTATTATTGTAATTCACAGGCTTTACAGCTGGATTAGTCTCTTGAAGACATTTTGGCTCATCAGCCTATGTGGCATCTTCCAGTTTTATGAAATCTACCCATCAGGAAATAGGGTCTTATCATCAAGTTCTGGTGGGCAACCAAGGACAGTGGCAATAGCCTGTATTGTTTTGGCAGTGTGGGGGACAGCTCTGACCAACAGTTTAAAGAGAGATAGCCCACACCTGGCACTGGGCTTTTTACTTGGTAATCTGTGGCTTCCGGGAGCTGCATTCTATCCCCTGTGTGGGTTAAGTTCAATGAAATCACTCATATGGATACCTATATATTCAGGGAGCTTATAAAATAGTATATGACTTAAAAAAATATTCCTGTTATCCCTTCCCCAATACCCTTTCTGCCATAGTTTTTTATCCCTGTCCCTGTCTAAACATCCCTCCCCTTTGAAAGTTGCTGTTGGTTTTTTTTTTTTTTTTGAGACAGGGATCTCTGTGTAGCCCTGACTGTCCTGGAACTCACTCTGTAGACTATGCTAATCTCAAACTCAGGGATCTGCCTACCTCTACCTCTCGAGTGCTGGGATTAAAGGTGTGTGCCACTACCTAGCTTTTTTCTTTTAAGGTATTTTTTTTTCAACTGTCAATATTAAAATGTAATTGCACCATTTTCCCCTTTCCTCCCTTCAAGTCTTCCGTCCTCTGCTCTCTATCAAGTTCTTCCTCATAGTAACCTGAACCTCACTCTATGTAGCCCAAGCTGATCTCATACTCTTAGTCGTCAGTTTCCTCTGCTCCCAACTGATGAGATTGCAAGCATGAGCTACCACAATTGGCGCCTAAGAAAACGTTTTATTTTTGTTGTTTTTAAAACTGAGGCTCATGTAGCTCAGGCAGGCCTTGAACCCAGTATGTACTTGAGGCTGGTCTTAAATGTCGACTCGGACTGCCTTCATCTTCCAAGTGCTGGGGTTGCAGGTGTGTATCGCTACACCGTCATTATATATGACTGTGTGTATCTCTGTGTGTGTGTGTGTGTCCTCAAGATAACCACATAAGAATGAGATCGAGACTTTCTAAAAGACAGGTGGAAAGAAGCTTTAACCTATGACCATTTAATAAATAATTGAATTGAACTTCATAGGTGGTAGTGGGGTTCAGTTCCAATATCTTCTTATTTAGAAATCACTTGTAATTGCAGGTCGGGCCAGTACTGGAAACCCTGTCCTTTGCATCTATTGGGTTTGAACTGATGCCAATTTTAAAACTCTGTCACTTGAACTAGTGAACTGAGTTAGAAGGATAACTCAGTTTTTGTTGTTGCTAGTGCAAAATGGTGTTTTCCATAGGTATTTTAAATCTTCCATAAAAGTAAACAGCTGGACTAAACAGTTTGGATGTCAATGTACTAGAATCTTGGGGCACTGATTTTTATTCGCTCATAATTGCCATATATTGGTATCCAATAGAAAGAGTTACTTTAATTGGCTTTCTGCTAATTCAGACTTCAAACTAAGTCTTATTTTATGGGTAAGTTTGAGGTCAGTTGTTTAATGTTAATTTCTTGGGAGACTTAATGGCTTTTTCTAATGAATACAAATCCTTAATACGTCTACTGGTACCATATTTTCTCTTGTAAATGAAACACCTATTTTCATTGGTTTTAAAATGTATGATGATTAGGCCGGATGTGGTGGAACATGTCATAAATTCCAGCACCCAGATGACAGAGGCAGGTAGATCTCTGATTTGGGGCCAGCCTGGTCTACAAAGTGGGTTCTAGGTCATACAGGGCTACATAGTAAGACCTTTGAGGAAAAAAAAGATTGTGTTCTTGTTTTACATTCCCCACATTTTATATTTTATAAATTAATACTTACATTTTTATACATTTTTACAGAGTTCCTATCTTCATAATATTGACTTTAGACTGCATGTTGACATGGGTGGACATCTGGTCACTTTAGGGAGCAGGTGCCGTGCAGAACCGCCCTGCCCCCAGACCTCAGATCGCAAAGCATGATGGATCTCAGTAATACCATCTCTCTGTCCCTCGAGGTCCAGACCCAGGCTTGCCTTTTGACCTTTTCATTTTGACCCTCATTCTTTCAGGTCTCCTGCACACACAGCCTCCGAACCTGAGCCAGTGCGGGTTGAGGACTCGGTGGCCCTGCACACAAACCTAGAGAGTGATTTTGAGGCCAGCCTGGTCTGTGTAGTAAGTTCCAGGACATTTAGGACTCTGTCTCACCCCCACCAACACACATGAGAGAGAGGGGGGGGGTGGGGAAGGGAGAGAGAGAGAGAGAGAGAGAGAGAGAGAGAGAGAGAGAGAGAGAAACAGAGGAGACAGAGAAACAAAGAGAGACAGAGAAGAGAGAGGAAGGAGAGAAGAGAATGAACCTGTGTTTCTATCTTTCTCGTGAGGAAAATGAAAACTCGGCTTAATTCATTGGCTAGGCCCAACTGCCCAGAAAAGAACTGATTTAAAACAACAACAACAACAACAACAAAACTCCAAACAAAACAAAACAAAACATATGTTGACCTGATACTAATACTGATAACTGGGCTGCAGAGTGATAAAATACCAGAGTTGAAGCAGTAACAAGAGTAAGTGTTTCCTATGTCCTGGACACCAGCAGACTCATTTCACACACCTACTAAGCAATCTTTTCTTTGTTAGCCTCAATTTTCATATGCAGAAACTGAGGCACAGAGGGTTGAACTTACTGGCCCAAGAATTTGGGGTCAAGAAGTCTGGGACTAGAATGGATGTTCTTATCCAGCACAGTCTGGGATCTCTGGAGACAATCATAATAGCAGAGGAATTAGAATGTGAATCTTTGTACTCCAACTCTTCAGCAACACCTCCTTTGGTGGTTGTGTTTAATGTGCTGTGATGTGGGGATGGGATTAGTTCAGATGAGTCTCAATTACTCCAATAGAAAAGTCCCATTCTTTCAGAGAAGACCAAGTCCCTCTAAAGGGTGCCGATAGTCTCAACCATTTGTTCTTGCAGTTATTTTTAGCCCCTCTTTATTCTCTACAGAAGTTAAATTGTGCATTGTTCCCTACCGGGGAACATAGTGGCTTCCACGCCATTATGTCTGAAGTATGTTTCGGCCTTGCACATGGCAAGCACATGCTCTGTCCTCATGCCCATCTTGTGCCTACACATGCGTTTATCTGCATCTGGAGAAAATGTGAAATTTTATGAGCAAGAGTAATGAAGCTGAAACATATCATCATCTTGCCAAAAACTCGAAGAGATTTGATTATATCCTTGCCAAAGTCATTAAAGTGTCCATCCCCCCTTCCTCTCCTCTCCCTTCTTTTCAACACACAAAGGAGCTACACAATCTCGTAAACAAACAGAGAAGATGTTTGCTCCGTCCTCAGGCACACATGACTGTTCCAGGTCTTCTGCTAACCGTGTTTTTGTTCACTACCAGGCGTTTGTGAATCGCTCATCTCCTCTGAGAGCTTGATGGGCCATGCATTTCCTCTCTGGCAGACTTATGCAAACATATGCTCCTCTACCAGCATGGTTGCAATCAGCGTGGTTCAGGAAGGTCTTGGAATCAAATCTTCATGATTTGATTCTCTTTGAATTATGGGAAAAAGAGTTCTTTGAGGAGTAAGTAAGTTTCCTTTCCTTTTGGGCCGAAGGTTGCCCTCAGTTTCTCATCACAGATAATGCACCACCTCCTTAGTGGTTTTATAAAGATTACGAGTCGTCTTCACGCTGTAGCCTAAGGAAAATCTCTTGGCTCATCACGAGCTGATCCAGGTCAGGCCCCAGTGCTGGGGCTACAGAGAAATAAAGTGACAGCTGCTGTCCCCATGAGTTCTGTCCTCGAGCTTTGCTTGTAAGCTGAGTAGTAGAAAGCCCCCTTATTTTCTTTCTAGTGTAACGTTTCTGTTTGCCCAGCTAAGTATCCAAAGAATTCTGCCGTTAGTCAACATTCGAGATCTTATCTCTAGAGATAGATAACATTAAGATCTTATCTTTGAAACATTTTCAGCGAAAAATATTTAAAAAGCAAAGTGGCACTAATTGTGTTTTGTGTATAGAACTAATTACAGTAGAAGACCTTTTCTATTTTAATTCTGAAACCAGCCTTTTCATTATGTAATGCCTTTTCAAATATACTCTTGGCAATTTCTTTTTGTATCAGAGTGCACTGTTAGAGTAATTATAATTAAACAGGAAGTTGTTTCAGCAGCTTGAAACGCGCATGTGTGAGGGCATGCACAAACACACACGCGCGCACACACACAATTATTCTCTTGGTGTTGTTCTAAGTATAGTTATTTTCTTGTTCATTATTAAAAGTCCTTGCTTTCCAGTGAATATTACTATAAAAATAAAAACACATAGTAAAGTTCAGAGAATCAGGATCCTAGGCATCGAGTGGTTTGAATGTTTATAGACATTTTAGACAGTAACCTATGAGGGGTCCAGCTGATATTTTTCACAGAAGTCTTGCATCAATGGCATAAGAAAGGAGTTAGATGCAGATATTGACAGTTGGTGGTTGTGACAGGAAACTCTCAAATGCTCAGATGTAGAGTTTTAGAGGCTAGAACACTAGAAACTAGCAATGGGAAGTCATGCAGAGTGGAAAGAAGCCCGATTTCTCAGGTATACCATTTGTTTGCAATCCTTACTCATCCAGTAACACGAAGAGAGTAAGTGCTGCGGTTCATGTGTAAACTCAGTTCTCGCCCTTGTAACGCTTGTCTCTAAGGAGCTACAGAAACTGTTCAGCTAGTTACCACTAACTCCTGCAAATTATATAACTAATAAGTTAGAATGAAGCTCATGCTGCTGGGAGGGCATTTGTGGTAGATTTGATCTAGCTGGTGGCTCGAGAAAGATATTTTAATTCTTCAGGACAGAAAATGAAATTCAGGACCCTCCTTGAGCTTGTCATGCAAATCCTCTCCCACTAAACTGCTCTTCGGTTCCACGGCCCTCTTCATGAAATGGTGCAACCTCCGAAGTTTGCATAACTGGCAGGTGAAGTGGGAACAGAACGTTTTCTGGCAGTAGGATGAGTATGTTCCGAGGCCGGAGGCCTTGATGTGGGATCTTGTAACAAGTGAACAGAAAGAGAGACTGAAGCGGGTGGATAGCTAGAACGGCGAGACTGGAGGGAGTGGACAGCGAGACTGGAGCGGGTGGACAGCGAGACTGGAGCGGGTGGACAGCGAGACTGGAGCGGGTGGACAGCGAGACTGGAGCGGGTGGACAGCGAGACTGCAGCGGGTGGACAGCGAGACTGGAGCGGGTGGACAGCCAGACTGGAGCGGGTGGACAGCCAGACTGGAGCGAGTGGACCGGAGCGGGGGTGCATATGGATCCACACATCTGTTACTCCTCTCCCAGCCATCTTTATAGCGTGGCTGCAGCTGACGCTGGAATGCTGAGTGCTGGCTTGACGGATCCGAGGTTTACCACATCACAGTCCTTTAAATAAGGTCTGTTTTGAGGTCACACACTACCTTTCTCACTAAGTAAAAGTTTTAAAATGTCTTCGGTAGTGTTCACAGATGAGGCCTCAAGGCCGATCTGTAGATTGCAAGCGGAAAAGCCCCTGCGCTGCCGATATTGTCACGGCTAGGTGGACTGCTTCTCCTTGTACCAGTTAGTATGTGGGTTGTGGATTTACTGCCGCCTGTGCGCTTCATTCTCCTTTTCTGATATACAAGACGATGCACAGAGGTAAACAGAACTTGGGCCGTGGGAGGAGCACTGTTAGTTAATGCAGAGCTCCAGAGGGAGGCCGCATCTGTCGTGGATTTGCCCATGCTTGCTGCTTACGACACAGGCAGCAGGTCAGCCAGGGATTTTCACTTTGCTTACAGCAAGTCTTTGGCATAGCATGCATGCCTAGAACGCATACTAGTTTGTGTCCACGGATGATAAAATAAGGACTAAACTTGCTCACATGCTGGAAGCGTGGCTGTTTCTCGTGACCTCCAACAGTGTGGATGGAAAGTCCATTTTGACAGTGTTGAAATAAGAGCGGCAGGGCTGCCTCCCCTGGCACCCAGCCGCCCACACGGCTAGCTTAGCTTATGCCCCGAAATAATTACACGGAAACTGTATTCTTTTAATCACTGCCTGACCCATTAGTTCCAGCC
>NC_022025.1:736997-738344 GCF_000317375.1 Microtus ochrogaster
CTAGTTTCATCTCAGTTGGCAGTTGAGCGAAGCAATTTTCTGAAGGTGTGCACAGGAACCTTTCAGGAGGACGTGGTCTATCATACCAAATTGGGATAGAAGAAATCCACAGGGTCTGGTCCTCTGTGAAAACAAAAGAAGACCCTTTCCAAAGCATCATATCCTTAGACCCAAATTTTGAAATCGTAATACCTTTATATCCATTTTGGTTTAGCTTGGCAGCCCATATAATGAAATGTCTCTTTGTAGTTAGCTCCTTTACAGTCAAAAATTTTAAAGAAAACACAATAATACAAAGATTTTAGACTCTCTGTGAATTTTTTATTTTTATATGGCTTATTTTTTTTATTTTTTTTAATCTATAACTATCTGTACTCTGTCTCTTTAAAGACTTTACCTCTTTTTTTAAGACATTAACTTTATTTTTTTTATATTTTTTTTTTTTTAAGCCTATGTACATTTATCCAACAGTGTGGTCTTTTATGTCTGAATCTGTTTTATTGTGAATCTGTAACATTTTTTTTACTATCTAGGAGCATTTTTTAAGATGTTAAGCAGTTCTTAAAAACTTAAGATGCACCATGTACAAGTAATACGGTACTGTCTCTGTCCTGTCCAATTGAAACCTTAACTGTGCTGTTATCACAGTAATTACGGTAGTTTTTGTCTGAGGTCAGCACATTTTAGCATGGAGCAGCCGCTCCTGTCTCAGATCTACTTGGTACCCCTGAGCCACACAGTTTTAGGCACAGAGCAAGTCCACATTGGCGCTGCAGTCAGCAGTTTAATTTTGAGACTGAGCTTGTAGCACAGAAACTCTTTTTATCCAAGTTACAGCAAAATCTGACACGCAGAGCACTGTGCAGTCTGAAAACAATGGCAGGAATCTGCCATGCTCTTTTACCTGTCTAAGCCTGATCCTACCTCCTGGGCAGACGGGAGCGCTGAGCCATCAGCATGGTCTCAGAGCACTCTCCTTTTGATCCCAAGCGGGAACATAAACATCCAGTCCCATAAAATCCATTGAAATGCTTTAAAGCCAGAGTTTGCATTGGCGGCACAGTCCCAAGAAGCCGCGCTTTAAAATGACACAGCGTTTTTTTTGCTGTTGCTGTCGAATCAGAAAATCTCTTTACAGCACGCCACCAACAAACAGCAAAAATCTGTATTAAACTCTCTCTCCCTTATTTATAAGCCTTTTTAGGTTTTTAAGTGGATTTAGCCCCACGTTGGGCGCCACTCTGTTAAAATAAGAGCGGCAGGGCTGCCTCCCCTGGCACCCAGCCGCCCACACGGCTAGCTTAGCTTATGCCCCAAAATAATTACACAAAAACTGTATTCTTTTAA
>NC_022025.1:738759-739395 GCF_000317375.1 Microtus ochrogaster
AAATGGGCCTAGGCAGTTTCTTTATTAATAAAAAATCATTCCCACATCATGACAGGACTGGGGGATACATTATTTTTCCTGTGTGATGATTGTGAACAGGATCAGTTAGTGCACCATTTGCTTACCCTTGTAAGTTCATTTTCTTTCCCAAGGCTGGCTCATGCTCAAGTTCTATAGACATTTGTTAGTCTATTTTAAATTCAACCTATAAAGTATAACCAATTAACTTGTGATAAAATTTCTATAATTTTAAGATATTTCACACATATAAAATTATATCGGATATTTTAAAAAGATATCTATGTGAGAGTTAACATATTTGGCTTTTATTATGTTTATTTTCATTCTGTGTGTGTGTGTGTGTGTATGTATGTGTTGGCATATGTTGTGTGGTGTATGTGGTCTGTGGTTTGTGTGTGTGGTGCATATGTTGTGTGGTGTGTGTGGTCTGTGTGGTTTGTGTGTGTGTGGTGCATATGTTGTGTGGTGTATGTGGTAGTGTGTGTGGTTTGTGTGTGTGTGGTGTGGTACGTATGTCATGTGATGTATGTGATGGGGTGTGTGTGTGTGGTTTATGTGTATGTGGTGCATATGTTGTGTAGTGTATGTGGTAGTGTGTGTGGTTTGTGTGTATGT
>NC_022025.1:740810-747134 GCF_000317375.1 Microtus ochrogaster
AGGGTATTCACCAATCTGATTACAGGGGAAGGCCAGTTCAGGCACCCTCTCCACTATTGCTAGGAGTCTTAGCTGGGGTCATCCTTGTGGATTCCTGGGAATTTCCTTAGCACCAGGTCTCTCCCTAGCCCCATAGTGGCTCCCTCTATCAAGATGTCTCTTTCATTGTTTTCCCACTCCATCCCTCCCCCAACTGACCATTTCATGCCCTCATTTTCATCCCTCATCCCCTCCCCTTGACTGCCTCCCCCCACCAGTTTACCCAGGAGGTCTCATCTATTTCTCCTGACCAGGGCAATCATGCATCCCTCCTTGTTACCTAGCTTCTCCGGGGCTGTGGATTGTAGTTATTTATCCTTTGCCTTACATCTGGTATCTACTTATGAGTGAGTACATACCATGTTTGTCTTTCTGGATCTGGGTTATCTCATTCATGAGGATTTTTTTCTAGTTCTACCCATTTGCATGCAAATTCCATGATGTAATTTTTACAGCTGAGTAACACAATAGTGTAATTGTACCACATTTTCCTTATCCATTCTTTGTTTGAAGGGCATCTAGGTTGTTTCCAGGTTCTGGCTATTATGAATAATGCTGCTATGAACACAGTTGAACAAGTATCCTTGTGGTATGATTGAGCATCCTTTGGATATATGCCCAAGAGTGGTATCACTGGGTCCTGAGGTAGATTGATTTCCTGTTTTCTGAGAACTTGCCATACTGATTTCCAAATTGGCTGTATAAGTTTGCACTCCCACTAGCAATGGAGGAGTGTTCCCCTTATTCCTCTCCAACATAAGCTTCCTCAGTATTTTTGATCTTAGTTATTCAAACAGGTATAAGATGGTATCTCAGAGTTGTTTTGATTTGATGCCTAAGGACGTTGAGCAATTCCTTAAATGTCTTTTGGCCATTTGAGATTCTTCTGTTGAAAATTCTTTGTTTAGACTTGTATCCCATTTTTAAAATTGGCTTATTTGATATTTTTGATGTCTAGGTTTTTTAGTTCATTATGTATTTTAGAGATCAGCCCTTTCTCAAATGTGGGGTTGGTGAAGATCTTTTCCCATTCCGTAGGCTGTCATTTTGTCTTATTTACCGTGTCCTTTGCTTTATAGAAGCTTTTCAGTTTTAGGAGGTCACATTTATTGATTGTTGCTCTCAGTGTCTGTGATAATGGTGTTATATTTAGGAAGTGGTCTCCTGGAACCATGCATTTGAGGCTATTTCCCATTTTGTCCTCTATCAGGTTCAGTGTAATTAGATTTATGTTGAAGTCTTTGATCCACTTGGACTTGAGTTTTGTGCATGGTGATAGATATTGATCTATTTGAATTCTTCTACATCCAATAATGTTAGCACCATTTGTTGAAAATGCTTTCTTTTTTCCATTATACAGTTTTGGCTTATTTGTCAAAAATCAGGTGTTCATAGGTGTGTGGATTAATATCATGGTCTTCGATTTGATACCGTTGGTCCACATAACAGCTTTTATGCCAATACGGAACTGTTTCTATTGCTATAGATCTATAGTTGACCTTAAAGTCAGGGATGGTGATGCCTCCAGAAGCTGTTTTATTGTACGGGATTATTTTGGCTATCCTGGGTTTCATTTTTCCACATGAAGTTGAATATTGTCTGTTGTAATATGGGTGGCCGTGCTGCGTCCCCAACACCCCGGCCGCCTGGCTAGCTTATGCCCCGAAATAACTACACACAAACTGTATTCATTTAAACACTGCTTGGCCCATTTCTATCTAGCCTCTTCTAGGCTAATTCTCACATATTAATTTAGCCCATTTCTAATCATCTGTGTAGCGCCGCTAGGTGCGCTTACCGGGAAGATTCTAGCCTATGTCCATCCTGGGTTGGAGCTTCATTGCGTGTGCCCCAGAGAGCAGAGCTATCGCATCTCGCATCTCACATCTGCCCGGGAGAGGGGAGCATGGCATCTCTCTCCAGAGAGCAGAGCTGTCGAGTCTGAGCTCACTTCCTCTTCCTCCCAGCATTCTGTTCTGTTTACTCCTCCCACCTATGTTTTAACCTATCAGGGCCAAGCAGTTTCTTTATTGCTTAACCAATGAAATCAACAGATTGATATATGACACTCCGACATCAATTGTCCTTTCATGGTCTGTGAAGAATTGTGTTGAGATATTGATGGGGATAACATTGAATCTGTGGATTGCTTTTTGTAAAATTGCCATTTTTATTATGTTGAACCTACCTATCCAAGAACATAGAAGTTCTTTCCATTTTCTGAAATCTTCTTCAGTTTCTTTTTTAAAGACTTAAAGTTTTTGTCATACAGGTTTTTCACTTGTTTGGTTAGAGTTATCCCAAGATATTTTATATTTTTTGTGGCTATTGTAAAGTTTGATATTTCTCTAATTTCGTTCTCCATCCCATTTGTCATTTGTATATAGAAGAGCTACTGATTTTATTGAGTTAATCTTGTATCCTGTCATATTACTGAAGGTGTTTATCAGATGTAGCAGTTTCCTGATAGAATTTTTGGGGTCACTTATGTATCATCTGCAAGTTCTGAAAGTTTGAGTTTTTCCTTCTAATTTGTATTCCCCTTCATCTCCATTGTTGTCTTATTGCTCTAGCTAGAATTTCGAGTTCTATATTGAATAGATATGGGGAGATTGGACAGCCTTCTCTTGTTCTTGATTTTGAGTGGAGTTGTTTTGAGTTTCTTTCCATTTAATTTCATATTGGCTGTTGGATTGCTGTAAATTCCCTTTATTATGTTTAGGTATTTTCCTTTAATCCCTGATCTCTCCAAGACCTTTATCGTGAAGAGGTATTGGATTCTGTCAAAGGCTTTTTCAGCATCTAATGAGATGATTATGTGTATTTTTTCCAGTTTGTTTAAATGGTGGATTACGTTGACAGATTTTTGTATGTAAACTATCCCTGTATTTCTGGGATGAAACCTACTTGATCATGATGGATAATTTTTTGATATGTTCTTGGATTCAGTTTGCCAGTATTTTATTGAGTATTTTTGCATTAATGTTCATGAGGGAGATTGGTCTGTAATTCTTTTTCTTTGTTGCACCTTTTTTGTGGTTTGGGTATCAAGGTAACTGTGGCCTCATAAAAAGAGTTTGGCAACGTTCCCTCTGTTTCTATTGCATGGGACAATTTGAGGAGTATTGGTATTAGCTCTCCTTTGAAATTCGGGTAGAATTCTGCACTGAAACCACCTGGTCCTGGGTTGTTTTTAGTTGTGAGATTTTAATGACTGCTTGTATTTCCTTACAGGTTATAGATCAATTTAAATTGTTCATCTGGTCTTTATTTAATGTTGGTATGTGGAACCCATACAGAAAATTGTTCATTTCTTGGGCTGGAGAGATGGCTCAGAGTTTAAGAGCATTGCCTGCTCTTCCAAAGGTCCTGAGTTCAATTCCCAGCAACCACATGGTGGCTCACAACCATCTGTAATGGGGTCCGGTGCCCTCTTCTGGCCTGCAGGCATATGCACAGACAGAATATTGTATACATAATAAATAAATAAATATTTAAAAAAAGAAAATTGTTCATTTCTTTTAAATTTTTCAATTGTGTGGAGTACAGGTTTTTGAACTATGACCTGATGATTCTCTGGATTTCTTCCATGTCTGTTGTTTTGTTCCCTTTTTTGTTTCTGATTTTGTTTCTTTGGATATTCTCTCTCTGCCTTTTGGTTAATTTGGATAAGGGTTTGTTTATCTTGTTGATTTCCTCAAAGAACCAACTCCGTTTGGTTGATTTTTTTTGGGGGGGGGTATTGTTCTCTTTGTTCTTATTTTATTGATTTTAGTCATCAATTTGATTATTTCCTTGCATCTACTCCTGGGTGAGATTATTTCTTATATTATTGTTATAGAGCTTTCTGGTGTACTGCTAAGTCACTAGCGTGAGATTTCTTCAGCTTCTTCATGTAGGTACTTAGTGCTATGAACTTTTCTCTTAATACTGCTGTCATAGTTCCCATAAGTTTGGGTATGTTGTCCTTTTATTTTTGTTTAATTCTAGAAAGTCTTTAATTTCTTTCTTGACCCAGTGGTGATTCATTTGAGTATTATTCAGTTTTCATGAATTTGTAGGCTTTCTGTAATTTGTGTTGTTGTTGAATTCTAACTTTAAGCCATGGTGATCTGAGAAGATACAGAGATTTATTCCAGTTTTTTGGTATCTGTTAAGATTTGCTTTGGTCAATTTTAGAGAAAGTTCCATGAGGTACTAAGAAGAAGGTATATGTTTTTGTGTTTGGCTGGAATGTTCTATAGATGTTTGTAAAGCCCATTTGAGTCATAACATCCATTAGTTACCTTATTTCTCTCTTAAGTTTCTATTTAGCAAACCTGTCCCTTGGTGAGAGTGGGGTGTCTAAGTCTCTCACTATTAGTGTGTAGAGTTTGATGTGTGATTTAAGCGTTAGTAATGTTCCTTTTACATATGTGGGTGCTCTTGTATTTGGGGCATAAATGTTCAGAATTGAGGCTTCATCTTGATGGATTTTTTCCTGTGATGAATATGAAATATCCTCTATTTCTTTTGATTAATTTTAGTTTGAAGTCTATTTTGTTAGATATTAGGATAACTACACCAGCTTACTTCTTAGGTCCATTTGATTGGAAAGTCCTTCCCCAATGGTTTACTCTGAATTAATGTCTCTCTTTGAAGTTTAGGTGAGTTTCTTATATACAGCAGAAGGACGGATCCTGTTCTTATGTCCATTCTGTTAACCTGTGTCTTTTTATAGGCAAATTGAGTCTATTAATATTAGGAGATATTAACAGTTGTTGTTAATTTTTGGTGGTAGTGTATTTGTGTTTCCTTTTTCTGGTATTTCATGATGTGATATTGTCTATTGCCTGTGCTTTTGTGGGTACAGCTAACTTCCTTGGGTTGCAGTTTCATTCTAATGCTTTCTATAGGGCTGGATTTGTGGATAGGTATTGTTTAAATATGGTTTTGCCATAGAATATATTGCTTTTTTTTGTCTATGCTGAGTGAAAGTTTTGCTGGCTATAGCAGTCTGTGCTGTCATCTGTGGTCTCTTACTGTCTGCATAACATCTATCCAGGACCTTCTGGCTTTCAGAGTCTCCATTGAGAAGTCAGGTGCTATAATGAGTCTGCCTTTATATGTTACTTGACCTTTTTCCTCTGCAGCTCTTAATATTCTTTCTTTATTCTGTATGCTTAGTGCTTTGATTATTATTTGGTGAGGGAACTTTTTTTTTTGGTTCAGTCTGTTTTGTGTTCCGTAATCTTCTTCTATCTTTATAGGCATTTACTTCTTTAGGTTGGCAAAATTTTCTACTATGATTTTTTTTGAATATATTTTCTGTGCCATTGAGCTGGTATTCTTTTTCTTCTGCCTCTATAATTTTTTGGTTTGGTCTTTTCATGGTGTCTCAAATTTCCTGAACGTTTTGTGTTAAGACTTTGTTGGCTTTAATGTTTTTTTGACTGATGAATCTATTTCCTCTATCCTCAATGTCACAGATTCTGTCTTCCATCTCTTGCCTTCTGTTGGCCATGATTGCAACTGTAGTTCCTGTTCATTTACCTAGACTTTCCATTTCCATAATTCCCTCAGTTTGTGTTTTCATTATTGCCTCTGTTTCAGTTTTCAAGTCTTGAACTGTTTCCTTTACCTGTTTGATTGTGTTTGCTTGACTTTTTTTTAAAGGGATATTGAGTTCTTCCAATTTTTTGTTTGTTTTTTCTCGATTTCTTTAAAAGATTTTTTTATTTCCTCTCTAAGGTTCTCTATCATCTTCATAAAGTAATTTTTAAGGTCGTTTACCTCTGCTCCACCTGTGCTGGGCTGTTCAGCTTTTGTTGATGTAGGACCACTAATGGTGCCATATTGCTCTTTATGTTGTTGAATGGACTCTTGTACTGTATTCTATCCATCTTGTCCTCCAATCGGTGCAGGTGGTACCTGTGCCCCATGGGCCACTGGTGCTGCTGTGGATGGTTTGGTTTGGGGTTCAATAAACCTTGTAGATTACAGGGTCCAATAGGGGTTGTGTGGAGCTGCCTGCCCACAGGAGCATTTCCTGGTGACCAGCTAGTGGACTGTGATGGATGGGCATGTCTGCTTTCCCTAGTCATTGTTTCTCCTGTTTCAGTCTTGTCTTACTGGATTTATCCTTCATTCTTTTGTTTGATGAACCATTCTGCTTACTGGATTTATCCTTCATTCTTTTGTTTGATGAACCATTCTGCTTACTGGATTTATTCTTCATTCTTTTGTTTGATGAACCATTTTAGTTTATTGTGTTTTTAGAATGACTTTATTTTCTTTTTTATTATT